>NW_022146137.1:8313-14008 GCF_002938485.1 Sitophilus oryzae | reverse complement strand
AACGTTTGAAATTAGCATGTTCGTAGCATGTTCTTTTCGGAGCAAAATTACTTTTTGTGCCTCAGCTGTATGTCGGACAGCCTGTATTCACAATATGTACAGCTTCGTCGCAAAAGTGTCATTTTTCCTCCTAATAAAACATTATACTATATTATCCTTTATACTTAGTGTACACTTTGGACAAAAAAAGATTAGAGGCAATTTATACTTATCACTTTAGAAGATGCCCATTAAAAGTGACAAATGTAAATAATTCTTAAGCTAAAAACACCATAAAAACATTTATACACTAATTAAACACTTTAAATTTAAGCACTGCTTTAATTATGAGCGCATCCGATAAAATCAAATCAATCCAATTTTGAAATTACACCCACCAAAGCATTTCGTTTCCATAACAACAATTATATTACCTACTGTTTCCGTTCAGTTAGCAATCAGGCATTTCCACATTAGCTCGGCTTTTTAATAGGCCTATACAGTGTTTATTGCCATAGGGATGTTATTAGCTGCTTTTAAAATAATTAAAGATTTTTTTGCATTATTTTTTGTGGTGTTAATACTTTTAATTACCGAATGGTCTGGTGTTATGTATAGATGTGGTAAAAGATCATTATTTTGAGCTTTTTTTTTAAACATAAAAGCAACAAATATTTTACAAATATAAAACCGTTGATTAAAAGAATTGGGAAGATACGCAACCTAATGGGCGAATTGTTGACAAGACTGATTTGATTTCCCCTTACGTCTCAAGTGCTGTACGGTGGAGACACCAATCATTCTGCGGTCAACGCATAAAACACTTATTTTCTCTAATTCGGCCGGCGAAGGCATATCGAAGACGGTGTGGATCTGAAAGCGTCAGTGTTGTCATATTAAAATGCGTAAATCTGTAATACATTTGACGAACATATCTTTTGGTGAAAATTCCGCGTTTATATATTGAACATTTATTCGTGTTAAAACATACGAGCCCTAACAACTATATGTTGGGACAAGGTCTTTTTTTGCAATAAAACTAGTCATTTGTTAAAACGACTCAATTTATTTTGTTTATTATTCTAAATTCAAACATTACAATATGATCTAGACAATTTTACTATATTTTTATAACTTTGCAAACAAACTACTTTTGATAATAGCTTATTTTGACAAAATCAAGCCAAATTTGCTGACGAGTATATATTGGGACAGCACAACAAGAAATTTGTTTAATACGGAGTTACACCCCCTTTCGCCTTAACAACTGCCTGAACTCTTAATGGCATTGTATTTACCAAAGATTGGCACATTTGTGGAGAAAAATTATCCCAATTTCCTGCAGTTTTGTCCGCAAATCAAAAATTGTTCGAATTTTTATATCATTATTACCGAACCAATTTTTAGTTGATCTTGCTGAATGGCACTATGCTCCATCTTGTTGGAAAATATAGTCTTCGTTTGGAAACAATTCTTGCGCACTAGGCAAAAGTGAGGTCTCAAGAATATGTTGATATTTTTGGGCGTTAACAGTGCCATCTACAAAATTTAATTTGCCCAAACCTCTTGCTGACATGCCACCCCAAACTATAATCCCCCTAGGAAATTTAACAACCCTCTTTAAGCAATCTTTATGAAAGGCTTCCGCTTTATTTCGTATTATTCGTTTTCGATGATCTCCAACGCAATCATCAAATTTAGACTCATCGCTAAATATGACCTTATTCCAATCATTTTGTGTCCACGATAATTTAGATTTTGCCCAATTGTAGCGATTTTTCTTTTGAATTCCTGTCAGTAGCGGTTTTTCTTTGGCTTAAATAAGAATTGGTATCAGTAATCTTCAGGTAATTGATTATCCACACAAAATAAAGTTTACCTTGTAAAACCCCAGACCGCATTTGTGGATATATTTTCGGCAACATTCTCTTGATATATTTAAACCAGTTACTGTATTCCATTTAACTGTTACTTCGCGAAGAGTACTTCTCTTCGCAGACTTGCAAATTTTTACTAAATTTCGTAAATCTTTCTGAGATACAACTTTTGGTCTTCCCGAACTTTTACCTCTAACGCCTACACTGGCAGATTCGTCGTATTTTTTTATTATATTAAAGACCGTGTTTTTTGGAATACTTAAATCATCAGAAATTTTTCGAATTTTTTTTTCCCGTACTGTATTGACGAATGATAATTTCGCGTAGTTTTTGATTTGTAGCTTTTCCACGGACCATTAAGTACTTTGGATTAAATTAACAAAATTGAAAATTAAAAAAATTAAAATTTCTTACAGTAAATCTCACTACTCAAAGTATCGAGTCACTTACAAGCTGTCAATGCTGAAGTAAACAGTTTGCGACATTTGTGACGTTTATAGCAAAGCCGCCTATGATGATATTAATTATTTAAAAATACTTGTCCCAACATTTAGTTGTCAGCAAATTTATTTTTTTATGAACAAAATCCGCTACTGTAAATATGGATTGATTTACAAATTCATAAAAATATTGTCAAGTTGTTTAGGATATATGGCTATGTTAATATTTAAAAAATTAAACATTTTTTATTCATTTTGAAAAACCAGGGCAATAATTCCATAATATGACCTTGTCTCAACATATAGTTGTTAGGGCTCGTAGAACAAAGAACAAAATATTTTTTTACAGGTACTGAATATGTCATATGGTCAAAAAAGTAGTTTAGCTGGTTTGGAAATGACGATTCTTGACATTTACCACAATATTTTACATATGAAATAACAGCGTTCTTCATTTCCAAGCCAACTCTGACGCCGTTTTTTGTTTAATCATATAATATTAAATTAAATTGTTTATTAATTAGTAATTCTGGCAGCAATGTCTTTGGAAACCACTCACTCTGTCGACTGAAAGCAGAAGTACGGTACAGTATTCTTTATCCGTTGAGCTGTAAAGCCAAGCCCGCACTATAGACGGGTGGAGGGAAGCTTGTCGGGTAGAGGTTGAAGGTTAATGGGTAGATGGTAAATATACCTTGTACGCAGTAGTGGACGGAAAATTATTAAAACAATAACCAATCTAATCAAGTTCAGTTGCAAATTGTAGTTCCCGTGAGTGTCGTTAGTATCATGCCCCTTTCAAAATTTGCCAGAAGGCTTCTGCTCTGTGACAATTCTTATGTGAACTTTGTAAATATGGAAACTAAAAAGATGTGAAGATGTGGGTGCATGAGTATAACTTGCATAGAGACCATGATGGAGAATTTTTGCCAGTTTACAAAAAAATGCAAAATTAGCCTGACAAATTTTTTAATTATGCACGTATGAGTGTAAAATCGTTTAATTTTCTACTTAATAAAGTTCAAGACAAATTAGAAAGGACGTCTACAAACTTCAGAGAAGCAATTTCTGCAGAACAAGGCTTGTGCATTACAAATTTTCTTCCATTTTTAGTAGTAGAAAATCAAACGATTTTACACTCATACGTGCGTTATTAAAAAAATTGTCAAGGTAATTTCGCATTTTCTTGTAAACTCGCAAAAATTCTTCATCATGGTCTCTATGCAAGTTATACTCATGAACCCACATCTTCTTATTTTCCATATTTACAAAGTTGACATAAGAATTGTCACAGAGCAGAAGCCTTCTGGCAAATTTTGAAAGGAGCATGATACTAAAGACACTCACTCAGTTATTGTTTTAGTAATTTCCCGTCCACTACTGCGTACAAGGTATATTTACCCTCTACCCATTAACCTTCACCCTCTACCCGACAAGCTTTCCTCCACCCGTCTATAGTGCGGGCTTGGCTTAAGTGGCTCGCTTCGCGAGTTGCTTAAGTTGGTGGGGGATTGCACTGCGGCTTAGTTTGGTTAAAATCGCATGTTACATACCTCGCGGGTTACTTGGAGGGTCGCTTGGCGCCTCGATACCCACTACCCTCCAGGTAACTTGCTTGCACTGCGGCCTCAGCTTAAACGACTATCAACGCGCAGCGGCGCAGAGCTAAACTAAATCTCGAAAAGGTTGACTAGCGATTATGGTATCGCCATCTACATCTCGGACAGGTTTTGGTGAAATTACATTAGGTAACTTCTAATTCTCATTAAGGATATCTACCATACGATCGAAAAAAAAACGACGTCTAAGCCGGCTGGGGAATGGCGATTGAGGATAACTTTGGCGAAGTCAAGCTCTAGATGTCATTTACTTGGTCTGTATTCAGCGTACGTTGGGCCAAAACTCTGTAATTTTTATTTTTCATGTTAGCGAGTAAATTGATCTCTTAACATGGCTGTCGCTCTCTCTCGCAAACCAAAACACCCAATACTTTTTTGTAAATAGATTTATGTGTCTAGAAACGTTCTATCCTATTTTAATCTTTCTATAATTACTGTTAATTTCTTGACACAGTTTTAATTTTCACGTTTATATCGTTTAATGCGCTCCTTCAGAATTGCCTTCAAACATCTATCATCCGATTAACCATTCCTAAACCAGCCGTCTTAGACGCCCGTTTTATTCGGAGCAATACGTAGCATCACTCTCTCTCTCGCAAGAAGAAGGCTACTTTAAACGTTCTTAAAAAGGTTTACCTGATGATGATGGCTTTCATTGTCAGAACACGGATTTTATTAAATCTTGAGGATTTCTTCTTTTAAACCGCGCCAGGCGACGACAAAAAGCAGGCGGTTGCTTAGATTACAGAGCCTCTTGCTGACGGTTTAGCTTAAACCGACACCGCAGCGTAGGGCTTGTGGTCTGGGCGACTCATAGGTTTTGGTCTGAAAGCAAAAAAACAGCAAGCCGCGTATCATAGACTTCTGGTCACGTGCGGCAGTCTCCAATAAGCTTATAACTGTAATGGGGATTTTTTCCATTACTTCCGAAGATTTGCGAGTCGCAGCGTTTAACGGCTCGACTCGGTCGATAGCAGCTCGGCGTGTCACCGCGTTTTTCGTTCTTTTTCGCAAATCTAATTGAGAGCGATATTGGATGGACGCCCGACGAGGATTTTATCATAAAGAAAATATGAAGAAGAATTTCTCTCCTCTTCTCGCTTCTGAGGCGTTATCTATATGTTTAAGTCTTGATAAGGAGTTTGCTTTATTTCAGTCAATGTTGACAACCCCATGTCGGCTAGCAAGACAACTGGTCCTCGGCAATTAGCGGGGCGTGGGCTAGGGGGCTTAGCCCCCCCCCCCAAACCTCAAAATTAGCCTCTCCCCAGATGTTTTTGGAATTTGCAACTTCAATAAAAACCACTGTGAGGTTATAGGCAATTTTATACCAGTGCAAAGTGTCTTAGCACGGAATTCATTGTCAGCGTTCTCTGGTGATCACCCAGTTCTATTGCTATTAGTTTTAAGTTCTTTGATATCTGTTCTTGAGTAAAACTAATTGTTACTTTTTTTTTGGCGTACGTTTGACATTACAGCGTGTACGGAACCCTAAAAAAGTAATTTTTAATTTTTTTTTTTGTGTTTATTTTTTTTAACGTCATATATGAGTTTGTTAACCAATTTCCAAATAATAAATCTAAAAAAAAATGTCCATAGTTACATTTAAAGGGTATGTATATCGTTGGGTCAGTGTTTTGCCCCAAAATTGGTAAAGCACTCCTTTATCTCACACGTCCTTATAGATATTTTGACGCGTAATTAAGTATACAACCAACCCGTTTCCTAAGTCACGGAAAACGACGATAGATGAAACGAAATGATATTCAAATGTGCCTTA
>NW_022146137.1:0-2872 GCF_002938485.1 Sitophilus oryzae | reverse complement strand
TTGGTACTTCGTTCAGTTACGTATTGCTTCATATCAGGCAAAAGATGGGAATAGCAAGACGAATGGCTTAAACGAATGAATGTTCAGAATTAGAACAGCTACCAAAACCAACATTATTAATTTTAATCTGCATAAAAAATGAGATCAACTGTGACAGTCAATAATAACAACCAGATTGTCCTCGAAAGCATACTTAAAAAGCCATACTTAATTCGAAAAATAGCAAAGCGGCTGGGCCAGATGAAATTCCTGCAGAAATACTTAAGCTTCTAGATGAAAGAGGCGTACAGCGTACTATAAAATTATTCAATGATAACAAATATAAGACAGGTCGCTACCCCAAACAGTGGTTGCGTTCTACTTTTATACCCCTGCCTAAGAAGACCAATGCCAGAAAATGTGAAGATCAGAGACTTATCAGACTGATGAGCCATACCCTAAAATATTTCACAGAAAATAATACACCAGAGAATTTACAATAAATGTGAAAGGGACATAAATGATTCGCAAATGGAGTTCAGACAAGGGTTAAAGGCACCAGGGAAGCAATAGCTGCAACACAGGTGCTTGTAGTCGCACATGTTAACATATAGCTTTAAGAAAATTGTATTTTAACATGTACAAAAGCATATTTGTTGCACTCAGCATGATTGCAGTTGATTAAAACTCAAACGTCGTGCAACAAATGTGTCGTTTCTGCACTAGTTGCACAAATAACTACTTTAAACGTATTAACGAAGGTTTCTGTGACTAATTTAAAAAAAAATACTTTTTCAATAAAAAAAAACAAAAAATATTTCAAAGAAAACGAAGAAATTTAAATAGAATGCTTAATACAGTGGCACAGCGCGTACCGTTGCTAATTTATTTCTCAAAGGCACGGGTGTTGTGTGTTTTTTTAGCAGAGGTAAATCCACACTAGTATGAAGATGTATAATTTTAGTTTCTGGACATTTACATATTTTTCTCGGTCCGCTTTGCATAAAATGCAAAACAGACCCGAGCATTATGGAGAGTATCCGTTGGCATTTATAAACAAAGATTTATTATTAAATGAAAACATTTGCATATTTTTAGGCAATGTCTCGTGTCGGAATACCTTTGGGGGTTTGTGTGATTTTTTTTTCGGTTTTAGCGGTTTATGTTGAGAGAATAAAATAAATCGTATCTCTTTCTACCCATTTGGTATGTTCCCCATATATGCTTCTGTGCTTCCCCATTTGTTGTATTCTTGATAAAGCCTCTTAGTCATGAACTCTAGATCGTATGAGTCCTGCGCAATCACGACCTGATCGTCTGCAAAGCTCAGGGTAAATAGTGTGTTGTCCCCAATGGGTATTCCCATACCTTGACATTTCGTCTTCCATTCCCTAAGGGCTACTTTGACGTAAGCGTTGAAGATCAGAGGAGATAAGCTGCATCCTTGTAGCAACCCTTTTGTGGTGTTAATTGGATTAAATATCCTGTGTCCTATCTTAACGTATGATTCATTTCCTTTATATAGCTCTTTTATTATCTTAAGCAAAGGTCTATCTACTTCGAAGATATTTAAGACTTCCCATATCTTGCTGCGGGGAATAGAGTCGTACGCTTTCTCCAAATCAATAAATGCTAGATGGACTTCTTGATCTACTGCTATCTTTTTTTCCATCACCTGCTGCAGGACAAAAAGGTTATCTGTGCAAGATTTCCCCGGGGTGAATCCGCTTTGGTCTTCCGAGATTTTGTCACCAATACTGTCCCTAAGCCTACCCTGCAGCACCTTTCCAAAAAGTCTGCTGACCGAACTGTTAATGTTTAGGCCTCTATAACAAGCGGGGTCGTTACGATTTCCCTTTTTAAAGATGGACACTATGTGAGCCACTCGCCATTCTCGGGGTAGTTTACTTTGCAGGCAGCACTGGTTAAATAGCTCTGCCAGACGCCAGCGCAGTCTTTGGGTTCCACACTTTAACAATTCCGCTACAATATTACCAGGACCTGGTGACCGCCCATTTTTCATTCGATTGAGACTTTGATGTACTTCTCTTTCGCTTATCATTAAAATGCCTGCAAGGTTGTTCTCATCTTCTACTGCTTGAAATTCTGGTCGGTTTTCTGTCAGTAATTCTGCATAGTAGTTGCGCCATTCGTTCTCTTTACACGAGGAAAAACTTTTTTATTATTGATATTTTGAGAAAAAGTTGAATTTTTTCAACCATACTCATTTTTTACCATAAAAAAGCCCTTTGATTTTTAGGACTTCATCTAGAAAAAAGTCAACCATATTTTCATTTTTTTTTAAATTTCTCTAAAACGGTATGGAATTTTGGAAAAGTATAAATAGCATTAACCACTTAACATATTGAAACAATTTTTGAATTTACACCATAGGTAACGTAAAATACGTCCCCTTCATTGCTTGATTCAAAGTTATCAAACAACCTGTTAAATTTAATAACCTTGGAATTATCTCCATCTAATCCGCAAAAGAAACCTTATAACACTATGCTAAAATTCCTTCGATCAATGCTTTTTACGCATACCCATTAAATATCCCGATTTTACAGCCGCCTGTCGTAAATTTTAATGCTACGTCTTTACGATTTTGAGCTTTATATTTACACCACCCTTACCTATGTTCTAAGGGTTGTTACCAATTTTTAATGTGCTTCCTTGATGCCCGAACCTATTCCATATTGATCTTTGGGCGTCTTGGTTATTTCTTCCTTTTTCATAATCGTAAAACTCCTTCCTAGTTTTAATAGTCAAATTAAAGTATTTTTATGGTGTGTGGTCGTGTGGTGTAAACGAAATAAAGATAAAAGTATCGTTCGGTATATAGGTTATTGTATAGTTTGCTATAAAATTTTTCCCGGAAACAAGGAAGTAT
>NW_022146136.1:0-2743 GCF_002938485.1 Sitophilus oryzae | reverse complement strand
TATCGTCGGCTTTATGACGAAAAGGCGTATCTCGATTTTTGGCGATTTTGAGATATCAACGTCATGACATGCCCAATGGGTCATATTTTAACATAGCGAATTTGCGCATCTCAATATTGTACCTTTTTCATTTTATACTCGTTTAAAAATTTGCTCCATCTCAAATACTACAATTCTTCGTTATGACGAAGAGACGTATGTTGAGATAGTGCTCTTTGTTATATCAATTGTTATACCAATTGTTATACTACAAGAAAGATGGAATTTGAGATAGGTCCTTTTGTTTTAAGTTATGAAAATGCATACGAGAGAAAATCACACCATTCTACCTAATTATTTTCTGATGGTTGCTTGGGACAAAATAAAACTTGTATCATGGGAGCAGTTTTCTTTTACAGTGTGATTTTGAGTTTTGCCAAAAACCATTGTTAGAATGAGCTAGACTCTGCACATAGCTGTATCGGATATGCAAAAGATTGTCCGAGAATAAATGGCCGAAGAAATATTGATCGAAAGCAAAACAACGAAACGAAAATTGCCCTAATGGAAAAAAAATTCCCGAAATTATAATTTCCCTAAGAACATTTTAGCGAACCAAAAACTTGCCCGAAAAATACAATAATTTTTATCTCATTATCATTGTCAGGCCATTGGCATTGTCATCCCTGTCAATTTTTGAAAAATTTTATTTATTGTGCCTATCATCATACTGCATAAATACGTAGAATGGAAGTCGAATTTGTTATCATTGAACAGGGAAAACAGAAACTGTTAGTCCACAGTTATTTGTATCAAAAAGGCACGAATGAAGAAACATGTTTTGTTTTGTTTAGTTTGGATTTTATTAAATGGACCGAGAGTTTAAATGCCTTGTATTAATGCCCTCAATTAACTGAATAATTACTAAAATTATATTAGTTAAAAAAATGTAGTTTTGTATAAAAAACAATATTACTGAAATAAACTAGATAAGTGTATTTTAATTGATTATTGTCTTTGCTTCTGGAATGAAAATTGTCTTTGTTTTCAGTTGATCTAATCCAACACGAATAAAAGTATTAAAAAATATTTGTTCCTGATTTTTTGGTGATTCTCAGATTTTTTCTGTATGTATGTATTGTATTTTCTTGTATGTATTCCATAATGTGAATATTGTTTTTTTTCTTATTAAGAACACTTTACCATCATTTTTAAATTTATTTTACATGGGCGTATGTATACTATTCGTTCGGAAATAATTTATTATTATTATAACAAAAAGGCCTATCTCTATTAAACAACTAAAAAGAAATTATTTATTAGAATTTACGCACAATTTATCTTCAGAACGTTTCCTCAATGTCTCCGTTTAAGTGTTAATACAAAAACACTATTAAAAAATTAAAGACTTTACATTTATTGGCCAAATAAAGTAAGTGATTTTCTTTAAATTGCTTCAAGATCGGATATTTTTCAATATGTTTACATAAGAAAAATTCGATAAGGTTGTTTTTTCCATTCAAAAATTGTAAACAATCCATCCATTTACTTTTAGAGCATCGCAATTTTCAGCAATCGTGTAATTTTTTTATTGATAAAGATTTTCACATACTATCTACAAAGAAAATACAGCAGAAATATTAACAAAGTTCTTGAAAAAAAACTACAATCTATTATTTCTAATAGATTTCGAGATATCGATTTTTGAATTCAGAGTTCTAATAGCGCGACCACTATCGAACACCCACTCAAAAATGCAAGTGTTTCTAGCTTGTACTTAAAAAAATTCAAGCTATAGGGAAAATTACAAAGACTCGTTAATAAATAAACAAAGTATCACGAGACGTAATTAAACCGTGAAGCTGAACGCATGACGTACACCTTTCCCTAGAACTTTAAGTACTGACAGAGCTATTGATTGGGTCGACCGGTCAACTGCGACAAATCTGCTATATCCCATTCTACCGTCTCAGCGATGTGCACAGTGTCTCGGTTTATTTCTTACGTTTGGCAACGTGTTTACTGTCCTCTCTTTGTTCAGTACGTTATAAACGTATTGTACTCTTCTTACATACCGAAATCTCGACCCAAGACTAACCTTTGCCAGCCCTTAGTATAAGTTGTAATACGTACTAAATAAAATAGTTGAGAAATTGAATATGTCGGTATCCCTCCCAATACAAGTGTCCTCGCTACGCCTCTGAACGTAGTTTTAATATTACAGGATGACTCTAAATACTTTACAATATATTAACTTAAACAACTAAACTTAGCATTAAATTTAAATATAAAAGCGTATTGGAAAAATACTAAAATATGTTATTTATCAACTATAGAGTTTCTAAAAACTAACACGTTTTCAAATTTTGTTGCAGGTGCTGAAGATCTCCCATGTGTCAATACCTATTTAAGTAAAATAGGTTCGTCGTCAATCAGGCCGCAGTCTCCAGTACGAAACGTTCTCCAGATTATGTTATTTATGATTATCATTTACGCAATATAAGCCAACAATCAGCTACGTTCGCGCAAGTCAATCCTAGTCACAAAAATTAGATCTACGCCACTGTAGATGCCCTAAAGAGCTCAGGCCACAACAATCTGGTAGACTATAGTAGAGTGAATTAGACGTATAGCAATGTAGCTGGATTTTTGTAGAGAATTTTTTAGAACAGTTTGGAAATCTTCGCGGTTTTTTAGTGGGGCCAAGATTGGCATTTGAAGATTGAGAATAGAGATATATTTTGAAAATAAGACGGTTGCCGAA
>NW_022146135.1:0-19403 GCF_002938485.1 Sitophilus oryzae | reverse complement strand
GAGACAAATAGCAGTATATACTTTTAATAATTCTTTAGTTTCTTTTATTATCAATCATGGCCTACTAATAAATATGATCTTTTAATAAAAAATAAATAAATATTGCAGTAAGTAGTGAAAATAAATAATATAGAGTCATATATACATTGGGAAGCCAATGGCAAGCCAGATAACATAATTTATGAATATACAGGGTTTTCCATAAAAGAAAACATGACTTTAGTTGACTTAGTAGACGTATCTTTTAAAATATTCTTTTCGTAAAATAACGCCACTGTATTCTACTAAAAAGTTCTACAATAAACAGTTTTCACCTCCTCGATTCTTTAACAATAATAGAGATACAGGAAGTATCCCAAATTGAAAAATTTTCAAAAAGACCCTGTAGCTCAGAAGCGAAGAGGGCTATGAAAATTTTGTTTACTGTATCTTTTGACAAAAAAGTGGGACAGGTTTGTGCAAACCGCGCCCTTCTATCTTCACTAATAATGGAGATACTGTAGTATGATTTCAACCAAAATGGAACACCCTGTATTTTTGTGAAAGAGAATACACATAACAGAAATATAAGCGAGAGATAAGTTATTTATACAGATAAACTGATTTATAAAATGCGGAAACGTTTTATAAGTCGTATTTGTTCACTTAATAAAACCAAATATTAACTTTTCTCTCGGAGTTAATAGTAAATTCGTAGTTCGTCTCGTCTTTTGTCCCAGCAAATAATCCAACAGTAATTTCATTTATATCAAAGTTTCGAGCAGCTGCCCTTTTCCCATTTCATTTCGCGTAATAACAAGTTCTCAATTTTCTCGTTGACTCTAGCCGACGTCGGCGACGTATGTTCGCTGCTTTTCACCCATTGCACTTTAAATATTTGTTTTATACTCGGCACAACATAAAACAAAACATAACGGAAAACTAGTTCATGTTAACGTAGCCGTGTTATTATACGTCAACGTACACACTGGGGGCAATGTGGAAAAATTCTTAGCGGAGCTAACCGTAGAGAATAAATGTAATAACTACATAATTACTTAGAGAATATTGAAGATTAAAACATGTACCGCATTAGAAAACAATGACTGTTATTTTAAGAGCAGTAGAAGTAGAGAAATTATATATTCATTTTATACCGGGTGCGTCTCAAAAGTGACTCACCCCTATAACTGTTTTACTTTTTCAGTTTAAAAAACGAGATTTGGTATGTTAGCATAAATTAGGATTGATTGACTGTTTCACCGGAAATGACTACCACTTTTGATTCTTAAATGGCACCCTCGGTATTTTTTTACTTTATTCAATAGAAAATAACACTCTGAATAGAATGACATATCATATGTCAACTTTTGACATTTCGCATATGGTTTATTTGAAATTATAACTTGCGGTTCGTAACAAAAATTTGACTCGAAATACCAAGTGTGTTGTATCAAATTATTCGTAAAAAAATGCTTTTTCGAAATATGCTTATGAGCCACCCTTGTTCCATTTGAAAAAACGGAGATATGATTAAAAATAAGATTTGTGCATTTTCTAACTGGTCAGGACAAGACAGTAAAAACATTAGACAATCAAATCTATTTTTTCCAAGGCTCCTTGATTAAGAATTAGTAGTTTTAACATAGCCATGGCACTCTAGATTAAATTTTAAAATACGATTTTTTATTAAGCGAGAATGTCAAAAGTTGACATATGATATGTCATTCTATTCAGAATGTCATTTTCTATTGAATATAGTAAAAAAGTATCGAGGGTGCTATTTAAAAATCAAAAGTTGTAGTAATTTCCGGTGAAACAGGAAGTGACCAAAAACAATTGAATACGTCAATCAATCCTAATTTATGTCATATACTAACATACCAAATCTAGTTTTTGTATCTAAAAAAACAAAAAAGTTATAGGGGTGAGCCACTTTTGAGACGCACCCGGTATATTATATTAAATTGGTTTAAAACGTGCGGCGACGTTGTCAGTTAAACCGTTCTGACAGTTAAAGGTATGCCCATCCTTGAACATTTTTGTTTCTACTCTAGCAAAGCCCCTTTAATATAAATTTTAAAAAGCATTGGAATTACACAGCAACCTTGGCGAAGGTCTTTTATTACGCAGAAATCTTTAGACAATCTATTTCCTATTTTAATTTTCGAGGTGGAATTCTTATAGAGCTTTTTAACAGCATTTATGAGGGTTTGGTTAATGGAAGTGCCCTGCAATATCTCCCATAACTTGTTAGTGGGTATATTATCATAGGCTTTTGAGAGATGTATACATTCATTTTTATTTTTTTTAATTTTGTAAATTACTTTGCTTTACTTGGTTTTATTTAGTCATTATTGTTTTCTGTGTGTTTTTATTTTTTTTATTAAACAAGTGCGTAACTAAGAAAAAAGTTTAGTTAGTAGTGATATAGCTAAACTGTATTTCAGATTATTTGGTTTTTATCGGTTTACATTTCTACCCAATATTATTGGGGCTAATTTGTAAAAAAAACACTGCTTATTAAGGTGACATTGAGTTTCTATATTGCTCCATATCATGAATTCTATCCAAAACTCTAGATCCAACGTTATCACATTAAACAGTTATAACATTTTTTGTATCTTCTTAAAAAGGAAATATGAATAATATACCTAATAAAATAAAAAGAACATTCTTACCTAGTTTTATTTAAATTAGTAATTTTTTATATATTTTTTTTTGAACCTAGTTATTATTAAATTTTTATCACCACTTTCTTTAATACCACAATCAATTAATTTTTAAAATTAAAACATCAAAATTAATAAAACAAGGTCGAAAGAACGGCTAGATCGATTTAAAGGTTTCCTGGTTTGTTGGATTCTTTTCCGTCCTGAATAGCCGAGTAACTATTAAAATATCGGAAAAATTCACGGAAAAAACGACACTAATTAATTTTTAAATAAATTAGGTTTAAAACTCAGCTATTTTCCTCAATTGACAACTCACATCACGCACGCTTATGGCTTATTTGTGATAATTATTGATTAGAAAACAGCCATATACTAGATATTACCGAATATAGATTACACGAAAAATAGTGGGAAAATGAAATATTCAAATCTAGAAAGATATTAGAATATAGGTATAGAAAATACTGAACGAAAAGAAATAGAAAAAACATGTAGAGAACAAATGAAAATTATCAAATTGATTGGTCTCAATCATTCGAGATCATTTGGCCAGTCGTACCACAAGATTGACAAAACAATTCTCATTTACTTCATTTTACTGTTAACCGGTACAAAGCCAGGACAGCTATTAGTATTGTTACGGATTCCGTGGGTCCACTATTTAAACTCACGATAAAATACTTAACGAATTTATTTGTTTCACTCTGTACACACAACTTATACTATTTACAACACAATTTATGCAACTAGTATTACTCTAACGGTATTTCGCGGTATTATTCAAACTTCAGACTATCTTCAGACTTGTCCAACTGTCAAAACGCGGGCCTTATATACCCCCCTGATTGTTTCTTTGTAGATTTTCCCAGCATTTGGTTTTTTACTTTTCATGAATGCGCCAGGTTCTTCCAATGCTATGATTATTTAGCGGTATGCAGTTGCAACCAGTAATACACCTTGACATTGCCCTCTTCTCAAATTTGATCGTCCCGATAAAGGTTTCCTGTCTGATATCTCTTTAATCGATCCAGATGAACTACTTTCATCTACTTCTAGGGCTGCGTTAAATCCGGTACACAACATCATTTATCCTCTTGATGACTGTATAATGACCTTCCCATGCTGGAGTTAACTTTGGGACCTTCCTTTCTTGCTCTGTGGGTTATACAACCATACACTATCGTCCTGTTGAAATCCCGTGCAATTAGCTCTGAGGTCGTAAAGAGCTTTCATCCGGTCACTGCGCACTTCTCACGGCCTTATGAATTCCCAATAACTTTTCCTTTAGTTCATCCGCGTAGTCCTCTACGTTCGTGGTGCTGTCGTCTGGTGATCCGAACACCAAGTCACAAGGCAACCGTAATTCTCGACTAAATAAAATCTTCGATGGTGAAAGTCCGGTGGTATAGTGAACTGCACTTCAATATGCCATTAGGAATAGTGGTATATGCTGATCCCAATCTCTTTGATGTTCATCCACCATTTTCGAGAGATGTTCTTCAATGGTCTTATTGAATCTCTCGACCATCCCATCAGACTGCGGATGTAAAGCTGTTGTCCTAGTCTTGTGAATACCAAGCAGATCACAAATCTTCTGGAACAGTCTTGACTCGAAGTTCCTCCCTTGGTCAGTGTGAAGCTCTAGGGAATTCCAAATCTACCGAAGACATTATTGACTAATACTTCAGCCACAGTCGATGCTTCTTGGCTTGGAATGGCAAAAACTTCTGGCCATTTACTGAAATATCCATCGCCACTAAAACGTACTTGTTGCCCTGTGCGTTTCAGGGAATGGACCTGCAATGTCAACAGCGATTCTTTCGAACGGCAGTCCAACGTTATATTGTTTTATTTTTCCCCTAGATCGATTGCTTGGTCCTTGGCTGGTTGCACAAATTTTACATTGTCGACACCATTTCTTGACATCTTCGCAATAATCCACCCAGTAAAAAAGATCTCTCAGCTTGCTCAAGGTCTTGTTTACTCTAAGATGGGCTCCAGTTCTACAACCGTGAATTTCTTCCAATACCCGGGTAACTTTCTTCCTTGGCACCAGTAACTGAGTTGTTACTGTCCTGCCATCCGCACCTTCCCACGTGCGCTTTAACAATCCATTCTCAATAACCAGTGAACTCCACTGAGCCCAGAGAGCTTTGAAAACGAGCCCTCTGTCCGCAACATCCTGCCACGGTGGTCTCTCGCCGTTACCTTCCTTTAGCCGTAGTATTGCTCCGATGTCTTGATCTTCCATTTGATCTTTCATCAATTGTGTCGTCGTCCACTGTTCATCGGTTCCAAGTTTAAACCTCCTTATCATGACAGTGCCATCACGTTGTTCCGTTTTATAGCAGTGCTTACAATCGGTTTTACAGGGTCTTCTGGATAAACCGTCTGCATTACCATGCATTTTTCCAGCACGATTTGGATGGTAAAGTGATACCGCTGGAGCTTCTCGAGCCATCGTGCCATTTGACCTTCAGGTTGTTTCATCTCCATAAGCCATTTGAGAGCCGCATGATCTCTGTCCCACTGTACCTCCTGGGCCGTACAGAGTTTATGAAACATCAACTGCCTTCGCTAGCAGCTTTCCGGTAACGCAATTCCTTTCTGGTTTGGTTAGAACTCGACTGTAATATTCTATCACTTGTTCTTCGCCATCTTGCACTTGTGATATCACTGCACCTATGCTGATATTGCTGGCGTCGGTATCCAGGGTATACCTACCTTGTTGTTGCGGGTAGGCTAGAGTAGGACTTGAACATAAAGACGCCTTAAGTCTTCCAAAGGCTACATCAAAATCGGTGTTCCATTTGTAGCCGACTTCATCACCCGTAAGCCTATGTAAGGGTGCAGCTAAATTGGCAAATCCCTTGACGAATCTTCTGTAATAAGTGCATAAACCCAGGAAACTTCTAAGTTCGTTTTTGTCGCGAGGTTTAGGCCAATCTTTGATTGCAGCGATTTTCTTCTGATCGGTATAAATTACGTCTGCCGAGACTGCATGACCCAAGAATTCCACCTGTCGCTGGCCACTTCTTCGGGTTCAAGCACAGGTGCGCATTCCGTATGCGGCCGAAGATTTCTTCTAAATTTCGCAAATGTTCCTCAAAAGTTCTTCCCATAACCAATACATCGTCGAGGTAAACCAAGCATGTTTTCCAAGTTAATCCTCCTAACACCACCTCCATGAGACGTTAGAAAGTGGCTGGAGCATTACATAATCCAAACGGCATGACCTTGAATTGATATAGTCCGTTTCCTGTAGAAAAAGCCGTCTTTTCTTTGTCTTCCTCGTCTAGACCAACTTGCCAGTATCCACTCTTTAAGTCGAGAGTGGAGAACCAGCACGAACCTGCCAGAGTTGTTAATGTGTCATCTATACGTGGCAGTGGGTAGCTATCTTTCTTAGTGACGTCATTGAGCTTGTCAGCGGTTCTTCCTAAACTCCTAATGGAAAAACTGGGGCTCAGTCATCTCCCAGTCAATACTTCGTCTCCCTTAGTATTGATCAATGATTTTAGTTTTCCTGGCGCCTACGTTCTCTGGATGTTGAACGGGATCGCATTTGAACGCGGCATTCCCGTTTGATGTGGCCAATCCTGCCACATCTAAAGCAACTTATGTCCTGTGATCTATAGCTCTCTGTCTGAGTGTTGTTGACTCCCTTGTTCACTATTAGTAACCACATAGCGTTTACTAAACACTCTCCTCCAAAGGAGAACTTCCGGGCTGTTCCTCGACCGTTACCGATCTTATCTTCTGTCTAGGGATGGCGCCAAAAGCAGCTTCAATTTCCAACGCCCTGACCAATGCTTCGCTGCTAGTAGAAAATCGCGATATTTGGGCCTGCACTGGTTGTCCCTCAGTCATTGATAAAACACTGAGCAGAGTTCCTCCCTAAACGGATACAGGTACCAGCCGACGTAAGTTTGCTTCAAATTCCTGCAGACTCTCCGGACCTCTGCATGCGTATCTTGATCTGGGCCTGGTATAGTTGACGTCGATGTTGGTCGCCATATTTTCTGTCCAGTGCAGCGACCAAAGTTTGGTATTCCTGCTGTTGGGCTGCAGGAATAGTTTGCAGTAGTTCCAGGGCAGGGCCACACAGCGCGATGACAAGTGCAGCTGCTTTCTCCTGGTCGGTCCATCCGTTGGCAGCGGCGGCTGCTTTAAACTGGCGGTGGTACATTGTCCATGTGGTTTGTCCATCGTAGGTTGGGGCCTTGAGGTTCGCATTTCCATGAACGCCAGGTGTTTTTACTTGTGCCTTGGTCTTTTGTAGGTCCATCTCCAATCCTTCTATCTTCTGCTGAAGGCGTTTCTCAGGATCTTCTACGGCTTCTTTGAAGTGGTTCTGCTGTTCCTGACAACGTACTTCCAACATTGCTTGTTGCTGTTCCCCAAGCTTTTCTGAAGTCGAATTTCTTGCTTTTCTAAAGTTTTCTTAAGACGGTCCGGATCTTCGGCCTCTTCTTTCTGGCGGTGCGTTTCTATATCTTCTAAAATTTCCTCCATTCATTTTTTCTGACGAATTTCTAAATTGCCTAAAATTTTCTCAAACCGGTCCTGTTCTCCTTGTTTATCTTGTTGTCGTTGAATTTTCAAATCTTCAAAATTTTCAAGCCGGTCCTGTTTCCTGCTGCTTTCTTTGCTTTTCTCTCTATATTCTCCATAAACGCCCCACCTGCTTACTTCCTCCATTTCCTTCGCTTGTCTCCCTTGTACCAACTATTATAAAAATACTTGATTCGGTCTAAAACTCCAATCCACTTCTTCTAAAATCCTCTGAATCAATCTCCGACACCAATTGATGACCCTGTGGTCCAAATTATTTAAACCCCATGATAAAATATTTAACGAATTTTATTTGTTTCACCTCTGTACACACAACTTATACTATTTACAACACAATTTATGCAACTAGTATTACTCTAACGGTATTTCATGGTATTATTCAAACTTCAGACTATCTTCAGACTTGTCCAACTGTCGAAGCGCGGGCCTTATATAACCCCTGGCGATGGTTTCTCGAATTTTCTAAAGAATCTCTATATATGCATTTTTCTGGGCGAATGCGCCAGGTTCCTCAATGCACGTTGCATTTATTTGTAGCAGTATGCAGTTATGAAACCAGTAATACACCTTGGCAGTGTATTCATAAAATATGAAATACTCTGATGCTAAGCATTTTTTAATAATGTTAAGCTTCATAATGTTTTTTATAAAATTGGGAATAGTTCAACTATATCAATTTTAGAGTGAAACATAGATACCTACAGGACAATAGATATTTATATTATACACAAATGTATTTAGAATTTCACCAAGAATCCAAATCAGTTAAACATCAAGAATCCTTTCAGTTACAACATATTCAATTCAATTTTAAAATAATTGTTTGTACTGATACCATGTATAGTAGCTAGTAATATAGTAGCTCAAAATTTAGCTGAAATTGTAAGCGAGGCAATAAAAACAATCACTCAGTATGATAGTGTTTTTTGAAGTAAATTGGTGTTAATTCAGATCTTTACTTATTATAACATAAAAACCAATGTAATAGTGGTATTTTTGATTCATTATATGTGAGTAATAGCATACGAAGTTATGCTTCTAATTTATTTTTGCCTGAACAAAATTGAAGAAATATAATTTTCGTTGAGATTTCAACCGGTCATTACACCTAAAACACTTTTTTGACTTTGTTCTACCTGTGTGGTTGCGTGTTTTGATATAGCGAATATTTCTATGCGATTTCTTCTAGTTAAGCAATAATTTATGATTTCACATAATATAAAAGCCTCAACAATAAAAACAAACAAATAAACCATTTTTCTTAACAATGCAGAAGAGAAAATTCACTTTCAAAGCAATCTTATCACATTTGGTAAATGAAACCATTATATAATTTCCGTGGAAACTTAGAAGATTATATTTAGTGGAATATCTTGATTATTCTCATTTTCAAGTTTTCTCCAATACTAGTTTAATAGGCAAATGTATTATGGTCTGAAATTTTGCTTTATTTGTTTGACAAAATTAATATTCTTATTTGTCGATCAATTATGGTCTTTTTTTATACTGAAACTACGTGATAAAACTACATTTATAATATTCAAACATACCGTGTATGATCCGATTAAAGTTTACATAATAAATAATTAAAAAAAAAAAAAAAAAAAAAAAAGTAATATTAATATATTTTCTAATGTTATTAACAATAAAAATAAGAATAAATATATATATAAAATTAACATAAAGTCGGACAAACTGTTCTCATTCTTTTAATTTTTGGTGGTTTTAAGATCTGTGTTTACAGGGTGGGCCAAATTGGAAGTTCTTAAAGGGAAACACTCTTTTCCATATGAGATAGACAAAAAACTAATATACCTCCGACTACTTATCATCATGATGAAACGCAATATCTGTCTGTTACCGTTTATGAGTTACGGAATGTTTTTCAAAATGTGCATTTGCAAATCGCCTCGCAAATCGCTGTAACTTTATTTGTTGACGGAAAATTTTCATGTATTTTTATGAAACATTTCCAAAATACCATTTTAAATTAACTAAAAAAAAAAAAAATATACTTTAAATTAATAATTTAAAAATTATCAACAAAAAATTTGATTTTTTACAAGGGATACCTAAAATATTTTTAATTCAAATTGAAAAGAATTTAAAATTACTTTCCAAAAATATAGCATACTTGATATTTTGCTAGATTCGTCTTCGAGATATAGAGTTTTTAGAAATTCGTCCACTTTGAAAAAGTAGGCTATGAAAGGCGCCGGCTTTAATGCAAAAAAATTCTAGCTGTGAGCAGCAATTAAAATGAAAATAATATTTGCATTGAGAGATGCAAAATTGTATCATAATTTAAACTATATTTAACAACATCAACACATTTAAATTATATCTAATAACAAATTATTGAGATTTTGCTACAGGTGTTCGACATATCTTCTGTTATGGAAGAGACCGGACCGTTTTTGAACATTTCTCGCGGAATTCATTAAGTCAGAGGGAGTGAAAGATACCCTCACATAACCTCTAAGTACTTACAATAATTCTTGTCTAGATTATACGGGCAATTTAAAAATAAGAAACTTAGAAACCTATAGAAAAATCTGTAGGCGCTCTATTCAATTATCCTCGAAATTGGCAAAAATTTCCTGATAACTTCAGCGTTCTGAGGCGGTTCTCGGCTTGCTGGAAAAATATATTTTCGAGTTCCATTAGGAGCAGATAATAAATAAGGGTTCCAAAGCCTACTATAGTTAAAAATGGCGAACTTTTAAAAATTCTGTATTTTGTTCTTGGAAATTTTTTGTTTTTTGGAAAGGTTTCCAATTAATTAAAAATATACAGAGTGTCCCTAATAAAAAATCATTTTTTTTGTTGATAACTCTTAAATTATTAATTTAAAAAAAATTATACTTAAACCATTAAATTCTACGTAAAAAGGTGCCTTGGAAATGTTTTCATAAAAATACCGAATTTTCCATAGCAAAAATGTTACAGCGATTTGTTAAAATGCACATTTTTGGAAAACGCCTTGTAACACGGTAACAGATATCGATATGCGGTTTTTACCATCATGTTTTTGATAAAAATCGAGCTCCAGATACCTATATTAGTTTTGTCTATCTCCTATAGAAAAGAGTGTTTCCCTTTAAGAGCTTCCAATTTGACCGACCCTGTACAGTGGTTGTAAAACTGTCTTAATAAACTCTATAGTTTTATACTTTTAAAAAAAATATGAATTATATTCATTAAAGTCCTGGAGTATGCATTATTATATTGGAAATCGTTTAGATGAGTACTTTAAAGATTATTATACTGTTTACTTTAAAAAAAAAAGTTTAACTGTAAGTTAAAAAAGAACCGGAAGCTTATTCCTGAAATAATAACAGGAAATATCGATTTATCATTTTATATTAGTTTATGTTTGATCAAAATTGTATTAAAGGTAGCTTAAAGAATTTTCAAGCAATGTTTCGAAGTAAGTAAAGATATATACAGCAAAGAAACTCCAGGAAGTTCAAATAATAGCGAAATCAATAACCAAATAGTCATTAATCTTTTCTGAAGAACACGCTTTTCTAACGTGTTCCCTAATGAAACGAATTTGGTGAGGCACAATGTACGGCTCTTTCAATCGTTTTCATTCGATTATACTCAGAGATATTTTAGGTCTTTTATTGCAGTTATAGCAAAAGGTGCGGACTTTTAGTATTACAAAATACGTTTTTGTTCGATATCGGGCTGCCTTTCAATGGATTTTGCGGTATAGAGGCAATGGGATAATTAGAAAAAAATAATCTTGAAATGGAGGAGGCCCATTAATACACAGCTTATTTTAAAGATAACTTTGTACAGCGTGTAACAAGCAGTATTAGCTTTTTAGAAAAAAAATCCATACGGAATTTTTCAGCATATCCAGTAACAAAAATAACGCATTTTGACGAATAGGTTAGTTATAATAGAATTTTAAAGAATACATATAAAGAATAATAAATGCCGACACTAAATTCGTATTATAATTAAAAAATCAGAATTTTAAATAATTTTTTAAAAGATAGTTGCCACAGATATTCAAAGAGATATCTAAAAATGATATATAAAAAATCAAAATTTTCACAAAAAAGTTTCGCGAAAAAGAATATATAAACGTCTTTTTGGGGTCGCCATATACAACCCCTAAAATATTTGCACTTGTTTAAGACTCGCCCTTTAGAAATAAACATGTCTTACGGAGTACCTTTTGTTTTTAGTTTTAAGATAGTGTTTAGCATTGGTATAGTGAAACGTAAGCTACGTAGTAGAGGTGCGCAAAGATTGAACATGTCGTTCATTTGAACGAGTATTAAAAATGAATCGTGTCATTCTATTCACTGCTTAGAATACGGTTCGTTCAATTAAATCGTGGCCGGCACGGATCCATAACATTTCAACGATGAGCCGTAAAAAAGAGTCGTGAGAATTGAATCGGATCACAATGCGATCGTTCGTTCAAAGAGTCGTGAAACGTGTAAGCTACGTAGTAGAGGTGGGCAAAAAGATTGAACGTGTCGTTCATTTGAACGAGTATTAAAAATGAATCGTGTCATTCTATTCACTGCTTAGAATACGGTTCGTTCAATTAAATCGTGGCCGGCACGGATCCATAACATTTCAACGATGAGCCGTAAAAAAGAGTCGTGAGAATTGAATCGGATCACAATGCGATCGTTTGTTCAAAGAGTCGTGAAAGGTAAGCTACGTAGTAGAGGTGAGCAAAGATTGAACGTGTCGTTCAATTGAACGAGTATCAAAAATGAATCGTGTCATTCTATTCACTGCTTAGAATACGGTTCGTTCAATTAAATCGTGGCCGGCACGGATCCATAACATTTCAACGATGAGCCGTAAAAAAGAGTCGTGAGAATTGAATCGAATCACAATGCGATCGTTCGTTCAAAAAGTCGTTGGAATTGATTCATTGCTGTAAGCACGGTTCGTTGTAATACGGTTCGTTCAATTGAATCGTAGCCGGCACGGAGCCGTAAAAAAGAGTCGTGAGAATTGAATCGGCGCGGAGGTGATATAGGCATAGAGTCAGGCATCAATATTTAGAATTGAACAAAAGCCCTAAACAAGCATCATGGGCATAAAATACAAACGATAAGAATGTTATTTACAAGAAAAAAAATTAGTTATATTGTGCTTAGTATAGGAGTATCTGTAAGGTATTTAATTTTTACGTTAATATTTTTGTTAAAATAATATTACCGACTATAAACCATTAAATGTCGGATTAAAAGACGAAATCGTGTTTTTATGCAACTACAAATAAATATTGTTGGTCTCTGCTCAATATGATAAAAAAACGGCGTCAGCGATGGTTATAAATTGAAAATCGCTGTCATTTTATATGTAAATTTATATGGGCAATGTAATCGATGTTCCATTTTTTTTCGATCATGCGGTATTATATGCTATTTATTATATGATTATTAAGTCGGAATTAAAATATGGCTCAAAAAATATTAAATTGGTATTAAGAATTGGATTGATAATTTAATATTATTTGTAAAATAATCAATCCAACTACGCTAGTGTCATAAAGTGTTGGAAAAAACAAATGAAAGAACTGTATATTTCTTTTTCTGGTCCCTTAAGTAATTGTCCGGTCAAACACAGACCAATTAATGGTCTAGAATTTTCCATGCCATGATAGACGCCATAGAAAATGTCTGTAATTTATAATTTGTAATTTATTTGTAATAAGTGACTGTTACGTTGTTGAATATTACAGTTGAGGGTTGGAACTCTTGGTAATACAACAGCAAAATAAAACACTAATTTACCACAGTACACAAAAACCACACTTTATTATGCATTGGACGTGCGTTTCTATGTCAGCATCATCAGCAGATATTTAAAACTAATAATTGTTAATTTGATTTTTTTTCATATTTATGTAACTGTCGTTTTTATTATTATTTCGATGGAAACAGTTAATGCTATTTTCTTTCCCACAGCTTAACTAACAAAATAAGGGAACGCAAGTAAAAAGATAATAAAATTTTATATGTGAATTTTCCAAAATTTTTCTTTTAGAAATCTTGTTCGGTTAATAATCAAGATATTTTGTTTTTGCTTTCTTCTTCTTTTTATTTACAAACCCTACATCTGTTTAAACGTATTGTTTATAAAAGCCGTAGGTGTCCAAAGAGAACCTTTCCAGGTAAATATGTTTTACTTTCTAGCAAAGTGCGCAAACTTCCCGGATTAAATCTGATAAAAGGACCAGTCATTTGCACGTACAGATCGACCCTTATTACGAATTGTTAGCTTTGTGAAGTCGGTCTTAGCTTGCGCCTCCCTTACAGTAAACATGAAGTGGGCAATCACATCAAATTTAGAACGAATTACTTTTGTGCGGTTGCTGGAGATCTTTCATCAAAGGTTTAGTTTAGGTAGAATCAAACAAAGTCGTATTTGTCGAGTTTTACTAAAGGTTAAAGATGAATAAAAAAAGTTTTATAGCAAATTTGTTTACTAATAAGTACGAAAATATATTTTTCTTAAGTCGTATTATAAGAAGGATCTTTCTAATAAATTAAGTCACTTATGACACATTTTCTCATGTTTGATTTGGTTTGGGTTATTATACAGGGTGTCCCAATATTCGTGGACATAAGCTTCATTCAGAACTTCGCAATTAGTGGAATAAATCAGTGGTTTCAATTACATTCTATACTTTTTAGTTTGCGATCATTCACAATATTTAAAAAATACAATCAAAATTAATAGAATATCCTAGCAACAGCTTGCGTTAGTCAGTTGTATCCATAGAGAAAGCCTAATATTTAGCTTATAAAACAATCAACTTTTGATCTCTAACCACAATTTCTATTGACGGAAGATAATCAAAGGCCAAAATGACATTTCTCCCAAATTTTGAAGTACCATTGCGATCAAAAAAAGTAGTACAACAAAATATGATTTAAGCGACACGCACACTGGTGCGATCACGGCCGCGATCACGATCACGATCAGGGCAGCGATAACATGAGCGATCATTCTAGCACACACCAACGCGTTCGCGTTCACGTTCACCGCCGTACCTATAGGTAGTGCACCATCCTGTAGGTATGCATAGGTACAAATTAAAAATGTGAATTATGTATACCGAAAAAAAAACATTCTTAAATATTTACCTACAATATTTAAACTTAAACAATAAAAATGTATTCATATGTACTCCAATCCAATTGCAACTCCAATTTTGTCTCAAACTTTTTATTTTTAATTCTATTATTTTTGTAACTTGGATCGGATAAATCATATAGAATTTTGTGTATTTTTACAGCTTTAATTAGCTGCTCTGTTGACTCCATTTCTAAATTGCAACAAGAAAAAACCCACAAAATAACGGAACATTCCTATCAGCTGGGTCGCGATCGCCACCGCAGAATAGAACGCCGCCAGGCCGCTTCCTCTCCAAAACTTGATCGCGCCAGTATGAAACGGCTCATATGTATTCTTCAGTAACTTTTGGCCGCGGCCGCGTGGAGATCGTGATCGCGGCCGTGATCGCACCAGTGTGCGTACAGCTTTAATCTGCTGGTTGATATTCTTGTGTCAGTGTCACGTAATTTTTAAAAAATGCCTTTAACTTCAGAGCAAAAATCGATTATATTTACGCGATTAAGGTATGGGGTTCCCATAAGGGCATTGCAGATGCATTAGGGATAAACAAAAAAAACAGTGTTGTTGGTTAAATCCAAAATTCAATATAATTCAAATAATCTTATAGACCAGGAGTTCTATCTGGGACTACTAATTTTTGCACTACTTTTTTTTATCCCATTGGTACCTATAATTAGTGGAAAAGTTTAAAGCTTGATAACTGTTTCTACTAATTTAAAATGTCTATCACTAAATTGACGTTCTGGATACTACATTGAAATTAGAGGAACAAACTTCTACGCTAATTGAAACCACTAATTGCGAGGTTCTGAATGAAGCTATAAAGCTTTGCTTGTAAACGAAAGTGCTTTGTTTCTCCGCTAGAGTGTATCAAACTTTAAAAAAATAAAAACAACAGACCCGTTATTCCGATTTGAATTAAATTTTGTGTGGTTAGGTTTTGCGTTGGGTTACGGGAAGGTTGAAAACTATGCGATGTGGCGTTTTTTTTACAAGAGACAAAAAATGTAGTAAATACCAGAGGGAACCATTTCATGAAAAGAAAATCTGTCGTCAGTGGAGCTGGAAATATTACTTCAAAATTTATGTAGAGGTGGGGGTAGTTTTTTCCCGTACGATTTCTTAATTTTTGTGTAAGTCAAATGTTAAAGCACTTAGAATAAAGTGGCATAGGCAAATAATAGGCATAGGCATCCAAAATCTCATTCAAATCGGAATAATGGTTCTTAAAATATCTGTAAAAATGTGTTTATTTTTTTAAAGTTTGATGCCCTCTAGCGGACAAACAAAACTCTTTCATATTAAGGTAAATTATGGCCAATGAACTTATTTTGATTCGAACACCCTGTATATGTATAATTAGTTTTATCTTGTTTTGTGTTCAGTACTTGTTATAGCAACTTAGTTAAACTAAAACTACTTTCTATTCACTTCGTTTAACGTAAATTAACATGCTATGCAAAATATCTAAATTATTTCTCCGGGAGATAAACGCGAACTAAAACAGGCACCTAAAACATCCGGTGTAATATATTCCTTGGGGAAGGTCTCCTGTGCATACGCAAATCCGTTGTTTTAACTCTTAAAAACAAAAAGAAAGAAATTGTAGAGGGATTACGAAAGTTTAATAATGTATGTCTTGTCATTTTACTTATTAATTTATACATTTGGTAGATAAACAGAAATATATTAATAATTTGTGTTTGGTTGGTGTTTATTATTTTTGTACTTAGTTTTGTTATAATTTAGTTTATATCAGACTCTAGAAAGAAATTCACTTCCTTCAAGTTCATTCCCTGTGAAAATAATCTGTAAATGTAAATTTTACTTTTTATGGTATTTTCGCGTTTTCATTGCCTTTAACCTGCTCATTGATTTTATTTAGATTGGATTAGATTAGATTCCTAAAGGTGGCTATCGGTCTGATCCCTGCGACAGCTTCTCAGAACCATTGTGGTCTCTTCTGATCCTTAAGTTACATTTTTGCCAGTCCCATCATTTTCACACAGTCCTAGTAACTTGGAGACTGAACTCTCCATGTAGCTCCCTGGCAATGGCCTATCATTGCCTATTACAAAAAAACAGCGTTTCTTCTTCAGATTGGCAGAACCTACACATGGCTTCATCCGTCAATCCCATTAGCGTTAAATACCTATTCAGTTTACAAAGCCCTGTTGGTAGACCCACTATATAGGTTTGACTGTTTTCTGTCTTTGGCTTATCAGGTCTGCCGTGAATTTTGGAAGATACTATGAAATTTTTCGCCTGTCTTTGCCCTGGTGAGTTTCTCCACAATTCTAAAGATTTGTTGGTCATCCATCGTGACCATTCTCGTGACTGCAACGTCGCAGGAGAGTTATGGGCCTATAATTGGCGTTGATGAGCCTTGCTTGGCCATTTCATCTACCTTTTCGTTACCATTTCATCTGCCTTTCAGATGACCCTCGTGCTCTGGTACCCAGGCTAACATACCAATGATACGTTCATCTAAAGTATTTAGAGCACACATAAAATCCCCACTAGTCTAGAATTGACTTCCGCGGAACCGAGTGCCTTTGCGCTGCTTGGCTGTCTGTGAAGATGGTTACTGCACGATGTGTTCTTTGCTGCCTTATTATTTCTTCACACAATAGTGGATTGTAGTTATTTCCGTTATTTCTGCCTGAAAAATTGTGACATCCGTAGGCTTACGTGGAAAGATATTTCTTGTGTAGGCCCTACTTTTCCAGTTCCTACGCCTTCCGACGTTCTTGAGCCGTCTGTATACCAGGTTGCCTGAGCTTCAGTGGGTAGCTTTTTCTCCAGTCTTCCGTTCCTGGTATGGTTATAAGTTGTTGTTGAAGCTATAACTTGTAGCTGTTGCTTCAATCGGTAATCGCAAACCAAAATCTGCTTTTAGCTCCTCGATTGGTTTCTAGCTTTCAGCACTATGCGTCTGGCTTATATGCTGCTGACCGTGAATTAACCTGTGCATAATAGATCTGGTTTGGTATGAATGAAACATTGTATGATAATATGTAGTGGGTATAACAGGTAAGTTGGTGGACGCAACTGATATATGTGCTGGCGACGAATGCTCAGAATTCCCTGGACTGCCCGACGAACCAATGAATCTATAATCCAAGAACTGAATATCACAGAACGTCTTTTAACTTCTGTACAGTCACGTATGCTTACATATTTCGGTCACGATATGAGGAAGTATGATGATTGTATGAAAATACTTATTATACAGGGTGTTTCAAAAAACATATGTCATCTCTCGTCGGGAGATTCCTCACGTAAAAATAAGATTTATTTTTCATATCAACATAGGTTCGATTCTTCTTTGTTTCGTAGCTGCACGGTGTTAAAGTCTTAATATTTTTTTGATTTATTATAATTTTCTTCCAAGTACTTTTAGCATTTTGAATGAAATTTTGATGGTAAAAGTAACTATAAATGCGTCATATTTTAAAGCTATAAAAGTGTCGACATGTTCACCAGGGACGTGCATATGGGTTATCACTAGAATATTTTTCTAAAAAAAGCCTGTACGCCACTGACTTTTTTTTCTCTTGTTAGCAAAACAGTGTAAGCAGTTTAATGCCGATTAAAAGTTGTCTCTTGATATTCTGTCTATTTCGGCCTTCTTGATGAGATAAAACCACTTTTATTAATTTACCTTGATCGAAGTCTTAGAGCAACCTTTAAATAATTTTAAAATCATTAACTTGCGAAAGTTTTAAATAGGTACTCATTGATTAACAAGTACCCATTGAAAAATTATGAAAAAAAGTTCCTATAAATCCTATTTCCTATAAGTATGGAAATGCATAGTTTTAGAGTTACAGGATGTTAAAACTTTTTAAAATTAGGCTTTTTGTAATTATCTTAAAATACCATTATTTCCTTATTTGAAATTTCTGTATGTTGGACTAATAGTAATAATAACTAATTTGATATTTTCGCATTTAATAATAAATTACGCAAAATATATAATTTATCAATTTCATTTTTATTTTAATTTTATTAATTGTGATTAATAAAATTGCGTTTATCTCATCAATGAGGCTGAATTGAAATTGGTATTAAGAGATGGCACATGTTTTTTGAAACACCCAGTATAGGGCAAAGTTACAGGAAAAAGACCAAGAGGCCACTCGCCCACCCGACGGATAGATCAGTTATCAAAGCTCATCACCAACCCACTGCACACGCTGGCACATGAAGCACAAGACAGGGAATTGTGGAGACAAACCACACACATCACTTGACCACTACATTCCTTTTATAGAAATAAAGATAGAGGGAAAGAGAAAGATGTGAAGCTTGGATTGCTTTTGGTGTATTTTCTACTGGGATTATGGTTTCAAATATAAATTTTACTACTTCGATTTTGATTATCCATACTGTCTAAATCGTAGCAATACATTCAACAAACGCTTTTAACTGAAACATTATTATTACTCATTTTTTTAAATTTACAAAATTCCATTTCTCCGTGAAAAAAATATAGCACTAGAAATAGCCAAAAAAAGCCCTACAGATATAATATTAAATTCTTTAACAGACAGAGATATATACCGGGTGCATCTCAAAAGTGGTTAACCCCTATAACATTTTTATTTTTACAGATAAAACAACAATATTTTGTGTGTTAATATATATGACATAAATTAGGATTGATTGACATATTCAATTGTTTTCGGTTACTTCCGATTTTACCGGAAATGACTACAGTTTATGATTTTTAAATGGCACCCTCGGTATTTTCACTTTATTTGATAGAAAATGACACTCCGAATAGAATGACATATCATATGTCAACTTTTGACATTTTCGCATATGGTTTATTAGAAATTGTAACATGTGGTTTATAACGACAATTTGACTCGAAATACCAAGTGTGTGGTATCAAATTATCCGTAAAAAAATGTTTTTTCCAAATATGCTAATGAGCCACCCTCGTTCTATTTGAAAAAATTGAGATATGATTAAAAATACGATTTGGGCATCTTTTAACCGGTCAGGATAAGACACTAAAAACATTAGACGATCAAATCTATT
>NW_022146134.1:5795-8683 GCF_002938485.1 Sitophilus oryzae | reverse complement strand
AAACTGTGTAAAATAAACACGCGTCTGGCTCCACTCAACCAGAAGAACGGCGGGTGACGTCACAGCGGCAAGGCGCGGTAGAGAGCGTTTACCCGGCCATTTAAATTAACAATATTTAATTATTTTATATTAGAGGCATTTCTTAACCGATATCAACGATTTTTTTTTGTTCAATTTGTAATTATATGAACTACTTTTTAAAACCATTATTTAAAAACATGCATTTTCCTCATTGTGCAATAATTTCACACAGAAACTAGCGTCGAATATAATGTTACAAAGTTAAATGATCTATACTATTTTTTTTTGTGAAAATTAGTATAGAGGAAATTAATAAGCAAATAAAAAAAATATTTGAGTGTATCCCATTTAAAAAACATAAGTTTGAGTTATATTTCAAGAATGTGAAAATCTCACGTGAAAAACTCTATGTGAAAGCAGACAAAAATGAGACACCCTTTACTTATTTAAGACATACCCTGTATTTTTGAAGTTAAAAGTTTCTACTTAAAATAGTATTGTTTTATTGTTACTTTATTGCAGTTGATAGAGCAAGTTCGGTTTTCCAGGAAGATTTCTCATTAAGGGTAGTGAAAGCACAACAAAACAAAAGCGTAATCTGCAAACATTACTAGAACTCATTTAGGTTTAATACCCGCATTCGCGTATGGCTGGCTCTAACGCAGTTGTTAGATCTATACGAGCTTCTGAACTCAATTTAATATGCATCATGAATTGATTATTAGGAATTAGAGCACGAATTTTATCATCCCCGCATAACAGAACAATAGAAACAAAAAGATAATTACACAAAAATACCATACGGTCTAAAAAGAAAAAGCGAAAAATTTTGGCGAGGTTAAGTCCTAGACGTCATTATTGCCCTCTTTCTCTTTATTTTTTAATAGCGCTTTAAGGAAGTTATAATTAACTTTTATGTCGAGTAAAAATGATTTACCACCAAAACTGAAAATTGTAAGAAGTCCGAATCTCTTAAATATTGGGTACAGTCGAAATCTTTGAACAGCGTCTACAATATGCTAGAAACAATTCCAAACATGTCAAGGTCGCATTTCGTCGCCCAACTTTGACGCATTTCGATTTATTTCCAGTTGTCTTGACCCACTTCGGTTTGCCTCGACCTACTTTCGATTCTTAAAAGCGCCTAAAAACTACTCGTGAGGAGGGCGAGGGGGATTTTTTTGGCGTTTTTTGTTGCCTCGTTCAATTTTGTTTTGTTTTGAGCTATTTCCAAAACGTGGCGGTATCTGTATCCAAGGCAAAGGATTTTTTTCATAAATCTCAATGAAATAAGTCAACCTAAACGTTTCTAAAATAGTTTTTGTTACGATGATATTTCGTTAATTACGTCTCGTTTTATGTTATAGTGATATTATAGTGATATATTCCATAGGATTAATATTTGAACACACGTTTATTATATGTATAGTAGATATTTAGGAACAAAATTTTTCACTTAAACTGCAGGAATATAATTACAATATTTTTATGATTCAATTTTATTACATGGTGGCCCATCGAAAACGTTCCGCAAGGCATAACGGCCAGGGTAATTTTTTTTTCAGAAAATCCAAAAACACGTCAATTTTGTTTGTGAGGGGAACAACTTTTGCCCCAAAAATGATTGCAAAATGTTCAACCCTCTATGCGGGGGTATCATCCCCCAAATTTTTCAAATGGGAAGTGGTGTCAAGTGGCGCTGGTATTTTTGGAAAAAAAAACTTTTCAAATTTCAATCCTTCATATTTTCTCAATGACTCGACCGATTTTCAAAAACAAAGCGAAGAAATATAGAGAATAGAAAGCTCTTTTCATTGGGGCGCAAACTTGACCCCCCTTCCCATTTGAAAAAAGTTGGCGGAAAAAAGTTGGAAAATCTTCAACCCCCGCTTAGAGGGTTGAAGATTTTGCAATCATTTTTGGGGCAAAAGTTGTCCCCCTCATAAACAAAATTGACGTGTTTTTTGGATTTTTTGAAAAAAAAATATCCTGGCCGTTATGCCTTGCGGAACGTTTTCGATGGGTCACCCTGTATAATGAATTAGTATATAAAATTGTATATAATATGTTTGTTTACGGCCTAAATTGATTAATATAACAGAAGTATTGCTTAATGAGTAATACTGGTAACATCAATCATCAATATATCCGCTTGGGAAAATTATTAATTGACTCGACGACGTCAACAGAAGTATGGTCCACGGACATTATTTAACTGCAATGTTCTTTTATTGTTCTAAGAGAAATCTGTAAACGATACTTTTATTAGCACCCAGCATGGTTTGATATAAATCCATTCAACTAGTATTTATTATGCAGGGATTTAGACAATTAAAATTAGAAAAACAAAACCAAATTCGTAAACTAAACTTTGCTACAGATTACAGTAAAAATGTTAGGTACTTTACCATAACCAGAAATAATAAATAATTACCGCCAGTTAGTCACCGTTTTATATTTTTTTTACTATATTGTAATTAATAATATTAGAGAATGATTAAAACTACAAGGTACGATACGTACTGTACACGTTTTAACTATTCCATTATTAGCGGCTTCAGAATGGTTTATCTGAAAAAAAAATAAAGACAATGGCAGTCCGAAATTCTTTTAGTTTCAATACTGAATCATTCGACAGTTAAAGCACGGCTAAAGACGTAGACGTATCGTTTGAAATGTACGCTTGCGCAGTGAGAAATTCACTTGCGTTTACGGATACGTGATACGTATCTTTACGTGCCTTTACGTACGTACAAAACGCAAACGTATTGAGCCGAAGGAGTTTCGATTTTCACCCGAATGATGCCGAACGTACAAATTCACAAACAACTCGTTTCAACAACAGCAATACGTAACTGAACGAAGAG
>NW_022146134.1:0-4553 GCF_002938485.1 Sitophilus oryzae | reverse complement strand
CTACACGTCACGAAGCTGTGGGTCTAGGTCAAACAATACATAAAACGATTGATTCTTGTTACATTATAAATATAATAGTCCGGGAGTCAAAGCATTACCACAGAGGATTATCATAAAAGCCCCCGTAAGGAAAGAAAATAATTCGAAATAATGTAATAATCTCTGATATGTTGGATTTGTCTCCGCTCCAAATATCAGGATAACTATTAAAATATCGGAAAAATTCACGGAATATAAACACGGACAATTAATTTTTAATTATAATGATGGTCCTATCGTCCACAATTAACAACTGAAGTCACTCACGCCTACATCGCATTTCTAATAATTGATATTTTGATTTAACTACAATGTCAGAGATAAATATTATTTGAAAATATTCCCGTGCAGATCGTGAGTCTTAAGAGTCTATCGGTGTACTGTCGGGTCGCTCTCAGTGGTCGGGTAAAGCGGGTGTGTGGCCGAAGGAAATATATATTATATTTCAGAAATCTGCCTAAGGCTTAGCCCGATCCTGTCGTGTTAAGCCACACCTAAAATTCCAAACACACATGCTTTAATTAAGGTTTGCAGAGCTTCAGCATTTGCCATAAATTAGCGAGCAATTTGTTACAAAATCATATAAATTATATATATCTGTAATCACAAAACTTCAATCTCTTTGCATATTGTAACGGAATTTTAAATTATGGCTTTATATTCGAGAAAATTTAGACCAAACATAAGGACTATTTTGTTGATGTTTGACTATCAAAATCTTAAAAATAAAGAAGTTGTCTAAAAATGTGCTGCAATACGAATATAGTATAATCCTTTATCTTTAATTTCCTTCTACATTTGTATAAAAATACCTAGCCAGTTTTACATAAAACGTTAAATGCCGAACGCTTATTATGCTACTTTTTTGGACCAGTGAAATGGACTCTTATTTAAACCACAACAGAATATTTAGTTTAATATGCAGTTATTGCACTTGATGCAGCGAGTCACTTTCATTTAAAAAATAATTACAGGAAAAGAAACATTTCATAGTAAAAAACGTAATTTTTATTTAATTTCGTGAAAGAAAATTTAATAAGGAAACTGATAGGAAACTGGCAGGAATATGGAAACTGATAGTATATTTCTTTTCATACATTGCGTTAACCATTAAATAAAATAACAGATTTGGTACGTACCATACGGTATGTACCATACAATCGAAAAAAAAACGGTGTCAGAGATAGCTTAGAAATGAAGATCGTTGTCGGTATTTTTTATGTTATATAATTATAACTCTACGCGTTCAGTTTGTCTTTAACACCTACATGGATGGAGCATATATGGCTTCAATAAATGCTCTCCTGTGGGTTTGGTTGCCTGAAATTGATTTAACATCTAGCCAAATTCGGTTTACAGTTTCGCTCTCCTTTTTAATTGTTGTTTGTCAGGTATGTGTTCCACTCAATCGGTGCCAGCGATGTTGCCGCTCCGCCTAAAGGCTGATTCCCGCTATACCTTCCGCATCAGCTACCTTCCGTTTCCCTTTCGTTTACGTAAAATATTATATCATGTAAATGAATAGGACAATGCACACTATCCTTTCCGTTTCCCTTCCGTTTTTTTGTTTTAGATAACGATTTTTTTCTTCTATAGTTTTTCTTAGAAACTAATAATAAAATCGATACCTTCACTTCAAATCATTATATTCAATAGGTGTGTAGTTTATTTAATAATTCAATATAGAAGAAGCAACTTGCGAATATCTGTTATTGTTGGATATATTAACTAATTAGAGTTTTTCTTGAATAACAATCCTTTTTTTGTTTTTCATTGTTAGGTTTTCCTAGAAACGAATAATAGATACCTTCGCGATATATCATTATATCGAAAGGTGTAATTTTTTTGAAATAAAAATTGAATATAGATAGAATATATCAACGAGGAAAACAAATTATTTTAATGGTATTTGGGCGAGCGTATATTGCGATAATTGAAAACTATACGAGCTTCGTAAAAATAACTCAGAGCTGTGAGTAATTTATTTTAATGATTGGCATTAGAAGTTGATTATTTTTTTGGAACCGGTATTTTCAGCCAGTGCCAGTTTTATAATTGAAATCAGAATGAATGCCATACTTAGATTACAAAATTAATGAGTTTTTAAATTATGAAATTAAATAATATAAGTATTATTATTATTAGATTGTAAATATTTAATTTGAATAATTTTTTAAGTAAATTGAAAAAGAGTGCCACACCATAGTATTTTTTTTAATTAAAATCCACCCAGCTATTGTGAATGTACTGTTTTGTTGAAAAGTCATGTTTTCCAATAGTGGAAAATGGGCAACATGCAAATTTCGTTTTTTAATAATTTGATTATTTTTAAATTTTACCTAGACATTTTTTATTTTGTGCATATTACTCTATTATTACAGTTGAAATGGGAGAATAATTAAGAATCTAGATTTTTTTAAAATTTTATTTGTCATAGAAATATTCCCAGTAATATATATATATATATATATATATATATATATATATATATATATATATATATATATATATATATATATATATATATATATATATATATATATATATATATATATATATGTTACGGTTAAGGTCCAGTACCCGGTTAATGTCGACATTACCCGGTTGATCTCAAGAATAACACACGACAAAACAACCAAAAACAAAACCAAACCCAAACATTAACCTGTTAATGTCGACATTAACCGGCCATCAGACTTTAACCGTAACATATATACTTTTTACACCCTCCAGTTTCAGCAATTTTGTTGAGGTTATTTAGATCGAAACAGCAAATTAGTAGAGATTATGACTTTATTTGTGCAAATTAAACGTAAGAAAGGTTAAACATCACTATTACTACTACTACTGCCATTACTCGCTGACGAGTATTTGACACGCATCCTAAGACGATTACGCAGTCATGAGCATTTCTGTGACTGAAAAGTCCGATACCTCATATTATCTATCTTCCGGACATCCAAAAATCTTATTACTTTGATGCCTCTTCACTTTTTATTTATCGTTGTTAACTGAGTTTGCAATTCTTCTCCATTGTGCTCTGTTATGCGCTGCTTCCTGCCACTGATTCCGTGCGCTTATCCTCTTTAAGTTTTCGTGGAAAATATCCTTGTACCTGTTGAGTTGTCCTCCCTGTTTCCTCTTACCGTCAACAAGCTCGCCATAAAGAAGAGATTTTGTTGGCGGTTTTCTTGTATCCTGCATACGTGACCAGCCCACCTTAAGCGGTATTTAGTAATCATGACTTCAGCGCTCTCGCAGCTAGCTCTTTCAAGCACTGATACGTTTGAGTCCAAGGGTTTGAGACATGGTGGGACAATTTAATTCTTAGCAGTTGTCTAAGGTGTCTCTGTTGCAACTTGTTTAATGCCTTCATGTGCCGGCGGTACGGCATTGGCACCCGGGTTTCTCTTCCGTATAACATGGTGTTTACACATTAAACAACAACTGAATGACATAAACAAGAACTTGTGACAAGAAATACTACGATTGGCAGTTGACACGGTTGGCATACGCTAACTTGTCAGTCAATTGGGTCGACTCCTATATATCACTTATTGAAATTATTGGCATAAAAATTTGTCAATTATTAAAATTTAATTTAGAAAAAGTTTAAGACCAATCCATTTTCAAAAAAAAAATACTTTTTGTGATTATTAGCTTGTCTGCAATTTTTTTTATTTGAATACGAGGGGTGTCTCAGTCGGTTAAAAAATGTACACGTACTGCCAAAATATCCTTCCACTGCTAAGTGACTGCCAATGACTATGTAGAAGACTGCCTATGACTGCCATGTAATTATTATAGGTGATTGCCATAAGACTGCCAATAACTGCCAGCGACTGCCAAGAAAATGTACAGGTAATTCCAATAGTGAGACACCCCTCGTTTGAATATTAATTTTTAACTAACTTTTATATCGGTTTGTATTAAATGACGTAGGTACATAGACCAGCCCAGCGGAAATCATATCACATTGTCATGTCAAAGGCTACTTTACCGCCTTTTATCGATCATATTCTATATCTGCCTGCTTCTACACTCCTACCACCACAGAAAAAATAAGTTTAACATGCAGTTCGGGCAGTGATGCAGCCTAGTCACTTTCACTTAAAAATTAATTACAGGAACTTATTTTTATATAATTTCGTCTTTAAAGCATTAAATTTTCTATTTTTAATTTGTTAATAACGATAACAGAATTAGTCTTGTTAACCTAGTAATAAAATTTTTATTACATGCCAAAAATGAAATGAAATTACATATTGCTTAGAGTTTTACTAGTTTTCCTGAAAATAACAAGATCGCGTTTTCGAAAATAACAAGACGCGATCGACATTTTGACTCTATAAATATTTTGTACTTTGAATTTACATTAGAGAAAAATAAATATGGAAATGTAATAAAGATAATAATTACTAATATTAGTTTACATTAATAGTTTATTTAATAAATTGGGTATTCCTTAATGACATATAAAGATGTTGATTCTCACTATACCTTCCGTATCAGCT
>NW_022146133.1:22195-25158 GCF_002938485.1 Sitophilus oryzae | reverse complement strand
AAATTAATATGGAACATTAGTCACATTTAAAAGCAAGTTACTCCTTTATTTTAAATGGAACACCCAGTATATTTTTCCGGTGTTCAATGGGGAATTTATATATCTTCAAAATATTATTAAGGTTGCCTACCCCTCAGACAAAGATTTTCCAAGATATTTTAATTTTTATGATTTTGCGTCAGTAAGTAAATCTTTATTATTTGAAAAAATCTAGGTGGCTGTGTGATACTTTTGTTAATTTAACAAAAATTAAAGATTGAAGAGTAAAATATTCAAGGGTAATAAAAACATACACGTTTAAAATATATTTTAATTATTACAGAATTAAAACTAGATATAAACCTATAGTTATGCGACAAAAGTTAGTTATATGAAATCAAATGCTCAAAATGCTTCCTTTCCTGTTAAAAAACCTGTGTTTCCTGCGTTTTCAAAAGGATCTTTTCATTTTAAAAGACATATGTGGAGTTCTACCTCGAAAAGCAGCTACAATAATTTCTCTCGTTGTCGACACTAGTGGGTCGAGTTTTGTAAACACTGTCTTTAATATATTCCCATAAAAAAACATTCTAGACAAAATCAGGAGCATTTAAGTATTCTATTAATTGGTGAATTAACACCAACTAATAGAATCGTATCAATTCTCTCTGATGTAGGATAAGTTTGCATCTTCGCCAAATTTCTGAGAAATTTTTTTGTATTAACCGACACAAAATGATAACTAGTTGTTAAAGTTGGACTAATTAGACAGCTATGTTTCATGTCAGACATATCACAGCCACCTAGAATTTATCAAATAATAAAGATCTACTCAGCTCAAATCATGTAAATGAAAATATCAAGAAAAATCTTTGTTTGAGGGCTAGGCAACCTTAATAGTATTTTGAAGAGACATGAATTATCCATTGAATATGGGAATAATATACTGGGTGTTCCATTTAAAATAGAGAGTAAGAGAGTAACATGCTTTTAAAGGTGACCATTGTTCAATATTAATTTTGTCTCACCCTGTAGAACATTTCGGATTAAGTTTTAATTTGATTTAAAGTACAAAAGTTAATTTAACTACATATTAAGCTATACCCTGTAAATTCCAATTTAGGTAGCTTTTATTGTAATTTTAAAATTGTTCTTTATTTCTAGAAAATGTTAAATATGTCAAAAACCTTACATTTTAGTCATAAACTTCTCTTATAAAACTCATCTTCATTTTTCTTACAGAATCCGAAAATAAATGAATATATAATGTGTTCCATTACAAAAAACACAACTTTGATATGTAACTATTTTTTGGGACACCCTGTAGAAGTCTCTATATTTTTAAAAAGTGCTCTGAATTATCCTACATATGCTCACAACATATCATTTCAATTGAAACTGTCGTTCTCCTTGGAGCCTCCGCGGCGTATGGGAGGCGCCACCCTGTATTTTAAAGTTTTATATATTCGTATTATTTTGGACCGATTTGATGATTTTTTAAGCAATTTGTAGCTAAATATTTTACTTTTTAGTATCTCTTTCTAAATTAAAAATAAAGGTTGCCATCTGTCATTTATCCGAAGGAAAAAAAAATATTGATCTTTTCCAAACCAAACCAAACCAGACCTCTTCAAAATTATGCTCCAACATCAAAATCCTTTAAATATTGTTTTTAATTAATTTTAATGGGAGATGATAAATGTGTTTGTACCTTCTTAACATTACGAAAGAAAAAAGGAGAATATAATTTTAAGGACAATGAACCCACAACAAGTTATTTTTAAGATTAATACCAACCCACATTTTTTGCATTTCACATTGCTAAGATTTAAAAAGGTTTGTGTTAACTTCTTTTAAGCTTTAGTGCTTGTTTGTTGTTTGTTCTTTATAATTATTTAAACATATTTCCCGTGTTTGAAAAGTTTTACTTAAAAGAAGCTTTATTTTAAAACTGATTTAATTTCAAAAACAAATTAAAACAATAATAAAATAATTTATTAAATATCGCCACTAGTGGCTCGCTTCTATAAATTTTTGTATTTTTTTGGATAAAAAGCAAGATTTGGTATGTGAGTATATGACATAAATTAGAATTGATTGACGTATTCAATTCTTTTCGGCCACTTCATGTTTCACCGGAAACGACTTCAACTTTTGATTTTTAGATGGCATCCCCGGTATTTTTCTACTTTATTGGATAGAAAATGACACTCTGAATAGAATAACATATCATATGTCAACTTTTGACATTTTCGAATATGGTTTATTTGAAATGGCAACATGCGATTCATAACGTCAATTTGACTCGAAATACCAAGTGTGTGGTATCAAATTATTCGTAAAAAAATGCTTTTCCAAATATGCTAATGAACCACCCTTGTTCCATTGAAAAAAATTAAGATATGATTAAAAATACGATTTTGGCATCTTTTAACCGGCCAGAACAAAATACTTAAAACATTCGACTTGATTAAAAATGTGTGTTCTTAACACAGCAATGGCAATCTAGATTGAAATTTAAAATACGATTTTTCGTTAATCGAAAGTTCCGGTGAAACAGGAAGTGACAAGAGAAAAACAATTGAATACGTCATAATTCTAATTTACGTCATATACTAACATACCAAAGCTCGTTTTTTCATCTGAAAAAATAAAAAAGTTGGGGTGAACCACTTTTGAGGCGCACCCGGTATAATGTTTTCTTACATAACTGCAAATATTTTAAGGGTTGATATATGTAGATCTCGACAAAAGAATACATTTTTCTCTTTAAATAATAAAAGTTTAAAAAATATATTTTTTGCTTAAATTTTGAAAGTTTGTTCCAATATGTGCGGTTTCGATTTACGCGGTGTTTTTAGTTGAAAAAAAGTGATTTATAAATTTCCACGGCTTTCTGGTTTATTTTCATATCCCTTTCTGGCTGTACAGGGTGGGTCAAATTCGACGCTTTTAAAGTAAAGCAGCCTTTTCTAATATAATAT
>NW_022146133.1:0-6147 GCF_002938485.1 Sitophilus oryzae | reverse complement strand
CGATCGACGGTCGAGAGTACGTCACCAGCATAAATTTGAGCATAGACGAGGAGAAGTTCGAATATATATAATAATATTCAAATTTAGTCAAATTCATTCGACATTTCAAAAAATTATAAAGTATTATTACTATTTATATTTTTATGCAACTTTTTATATTTTATGCTTTATGATGGAAATTAATATTATTTAGATCTTAACCAAACACACATTAATATATTTAGATCTTAACAAACCACATAAAATTAGTGAAATAGAGTGGAAGATGGGGATAAATATACTACATGACTCGTAGCTTAACCGATTTTAACAAATTTGGTATCATTCAAAAGGGTTTAATTTGTTCTTTAAAAACAAAGCTAGATATGAAAAATAGTCAAATAAAACTTCTATTTTTTAGTTTTTTAATCTAAATAAGTGTCATTACAAACATTTATATATAGCTTTTATTTTAAGTTTTTAAAATCTTTGTCTTAAGTCAGTAGTAAATAAAACGAAACTTGTGTTTACATTTTGTTTAATGACTGACGTTTCGACCAATTTTAATTCGGTCTTCTTCAGAATCTATAATATACGTATAAATGATGTTCTACGTTTGTGGTAAGAAAAATTATATATTAAACACATTGTTAGTGATAAAATAGTATTGTATTGTTACGTTTTTCGTTGGTTCCGTGTGGAAAGAAAGTCACAATTTATTTAAACACAATTTATTTAACACTAATTAACAAACAATAACGATTAAAAGAAAACTTAAAGAACTTATTTATAACTTATCTAATTATTTATCTAACAGAAATTTATTTTGAATTAGCGCGGCGATTGTAACTGTACGCGTCGATCGGTTATTTATCTCTCCCTCCTTCAGGTTTCGGTCATCGGCTTATATACGAGAGAAACAGACAGTCCAGACTTGTCTAGTAAATTCTTATTCGTTCTTCGAACGTCGGTGGGCGTATGAGTCATAGCAGGCGCCTGAAGTCTAAGGCCGAGTTCACACGGTACGGGTCCGCAACAGTATATTTAAAACATAAATATTATTTTCTCTATTTGTACCTTGTACGGAGCGATCAACATAGTAACATTATTTATCAGCTGTTATTACTAACGTCAAAACAAACCAAAACTTAAATAATATGATAAGTTTTTTGACGATATTTAAATTAGATTTCCATAATAATGTGAGATAATCAAAACGAGATGAGAAATAAATGGGTTTAATCGGAAAGCTTATTGAATAAGTGTATCAAACAATATGGGTTACGTGATTGTAAGATTTTTTTTATAAAAAGCCGCATATTAAAAATGATATGGTCTCGTACACTTTCGATTAATAATTCATCGGAAATGTTTAATGTAAAACCGCTCCACTAAAAACACGGCTCGGCGTAGACCATTCGTCCCCCTCCCATGCATTCTCTGATTTCGCCTGATGGCGCCGATAGCTCGAATGGCGCCGATAGCTCGAATGGCGCCGATAGCTCGAAGCGCACCGATCTAAAGGTTGTCGCCCACTAGAACGCGGCGCGGCGCGGCGCTGGGAACAGATTTTTTTCCGGCTGCGAAGGGACTGCGCCCACTATAGCGCGGTTTTGAAACGCGGAAACGCTATTTAGTCAATCGAAGTGTTTTTTACTTACTGTAGTTTAGTTTTAAAAGCAATGAGTTCAAGTACGAACGAAAGCGTATTTTTGGGCTCATCTAACAGAGGAAGAGGAAGAGGGGGTGAGGAAAAGTTTGGACTCATACGATTAACAAAAAAAGAAAGAAGTTTGGAGAATTTTACCATCTTTTTCCAGATTTAATAAAAGACAAGTTCATTTTTTTCAGTATTACAAAATATAAAGGAAACATTTTACGCACTCCTCAATTGAGGGTTTTAGAAGCAAAACACCGAGTATCTCTACTCATATTTTTTCAGAAGAGACAAATTACTAATACCCTTGCTAATACTTTTGATAATTCTTATTTATTCTGATGTGTATATTAGTTATGTGGTGAAAAAACCCTGATCTTTTTTATATATTTAGGTAATTAGAATTTAAAAATTGGAGATTGTCACTTTTGTTAAAAAGTGGAGATTGACGGTTTTGCCTCTACACACCTCAATTATATTAAATCTTTGATAGAACGGCATTTCGTCCATCTGTCTCTAGTGAGGGAAGACTTAAAAAAATATCATATTCCTTTATGAAAATCGATTTGCCTAATTTACCTTTAAAAATACAATTCTACCAATGATACGTATCACTAGTTCCTAGTCAAAAAGCCACTGAAAAGACTCGAATGCAAAATTATTTCCAATGTGAGTACGCACACTGCAACGCGCCAAAACGGCGGAGACGGAAAAAAGTTGCTAGAGAAGTCTCCCGACTTCTTGACGGAAATCCCACGGCGCGCTTCTGCGCTGCGCGCTCTGATGTGCGTTGGTCCATTTAAATACATGGCAAGCAGACAAAAGAAATTTCCACATGGCGCCGCGCCGCGTCGCGCTGCGGTCTATTGGGCGACAACCTTAATGCGGTGCGCGGGCTTACATTTATTTCAATGTAAACTGAAAATTACGTGCCGCTCGCTCGCGCCGATACCCATTCAGTGCGCGCCCTCCTTAACGCTGGAGCTACGGCCGGCCACTAATAAAAATAAATACAGTCATATTAATCTGCCTTAATCTAAGTCTAAAAGCAACCATTAAAATTTTTCCAATTTTAAAAAAGAATTCGAAACTTCAAAGTGTTAAATAGAGTAAAATGTTTAACATTATTAATTTAATTTTATTAACTCAAAAAGAACTTCAGTTATTGACAACTATTACCAAAATTACTTTTCTGTTAATGAAAATACAATGATTCATGTTCATCATGCTGTTTTCTAAAGCTACTCACCTGAACGATAAACAAAAAAAGTTAACAATGACAACGGTGGTGAAAAGGCAGCATATCATATCAGAATAAATCCAAAAAGCTCGGATACAGCATTCAGACGTGTAACTTGCCGATGTATTTACATCCTGGTATTTGTCAAATTCCGAAGATACCAGATCGCCGGCATTGGAAGCCTTTATGATCGATAGTCCGTCCAATGAAGAGTTTAAATATCCTGTTAGAGAGCTTCGTGCTAAAACCCACATTAGATTAAACATTATTTAAAATTTAAAGCAATGAAACTTCATTTTTAAGGTTTAAAATAATTTAAAAAATCGCAAAGTACCAATACCTCCTTAAATGCTAAAGCCTTCCATCTCTCCTGTGTGATAATTTCTTCTTCTTTTTTTTTAATCACTGGAATTATTTAATACTTTACTATCAGAATATAAACGAAAATAAAATAAAAAAAGTTTACCCCGAACCGGTATTGAACTCGGGACTTCTCACTTTATAGGCAAAACGTTTTCGCACCGCGCGGCGCTATGGAGACTTGTTCGACTTATATTCAATACTAGAATTTATATATTAGGACTAGAATTTATAATACAAGGACTAAATAAAAATATAGGAACTTCTTTCAATGCGGCAGTAGTAAACGCAACGTCTATCGGCAGCTAGACGGCTTGCCCGCTGTTCCAGAGAGCATAGTAAAAGATATATCAAAAAGCCAGCTTTCTTAAAATACTTGTTTTCCAGACGTTGCTAGCTCTCGTACTATTAAGGGAGGCATATTTCGATCAAAGAAACACGATTATGTGTTTTTTTGGGAAAAAAATATGATAATTATATTTTCCGACAAAAAAAATTGTTTTTTTTTTAATTTTCAGTTAAAAAACATAATAATATGGCAACATAGGTAGTATAGTCTATAAAATGAATAACTTTGAATTTTGACCGTTATTTTTTACCAACATGGCAAATATAAAATCCCTCTGTCAAAAAAGTTACTGATATTCTTTAAATTGAGTGCCTGAACGAATCAGATAGGTAACTCTTTTTACTTTCGTGAAATAGAAAAGGAAAATAATAAAACACGTGACAGTTCTTCCCCTTCTTGCAAAAATCAACACGAAATGTCATAATTGTCAATAGTAAGATGTCATTAGTTTTTGACACTTCTAAATATCAGACAACAAAGAAAAATGCATGGCCACAAGTTTCTAACCTAATAAAATTAACACTTGGAAAGCCCGCGGGAACTGTCAAATTCAAAGTTATTCGTTTAACAGACTAAATATTAAATATAGAGAAACGAAAACACAGAGAATAATACAGTGGATCTCAAAATTTAAGCATTTTCTTTTAATTTTAAAAGTAAAATAACTCGGCCATATCGGACTTATTTGAAAAACGACAAAGAAACACATGACATAAAATAGGTTGTTGATGAAATGTTTTATCGAGATCTACCAGTTCTGAAAATCTTTGCACTTATTTAAGACTCATCCTGTATAATATGATATCATATCTTTTGAAGTACGAGTATAATTAGAATGGGAGGCTTAGAATTTGAGGAAGTGTTTGTATACTTTAATATTTGTGTCAAAAATCTGCCTGAACCAACAACATAATTAAAAAAAATCGATATACTTGCTGAATCTAGCCTCTGAAAGTTCCGTCCTGTTGGCAAATAGAAATGTCGAATGATACAAAGCAACAGGAACAAAACTATCTCCGGTATTAGCAGCAGTGGCTGTGTTAAAGTTATTAGTACTATAATTCCACATGTTGTCATTAAGAGCTAAAACAATAAAATAAACAAATTAGTACACGTGTTTCATATTCGGATCTCGGAAACGATAATAAATACAGAGTGGCTCAAAATACGCAAAGTTGCGTGTCAATGACCCGAACGATAATCCATTAAGTAGTTGAACTTATCTTTGACAATTCCAGAAATATGGCGAAAAACTGAAATTTTCGGTTTGTGTTTTAATTTTTATATGAGTTTTATGTTATCAGTTAGAAAAAAAATAGAAAAAATCTACAAATACATTCTCATTTCACTACAGAACATTTCTAGCTTTATCCTCTGCCTATGCATTGTCTACTTCCATTGACTTTATTTGTTTTTTTTTTCTTTTCTGATTAACACAACGTTTCGGTCAGAGGGAACACTGACCGTTATCAAGTGTAAACTAACCTAATTCCTAAAACTACTGGGCTTTTATACTCCAGCCAGGCATGTTCAGCCGTGTGAAAAAGTTGGGTGCAGTCAACCGTGAAGTTGTCCACTTTGAATGCCTGCATTGGTGCGTTTTATTAGTGGCTGTCATATCGTAGATATTTCCGTATTAGGATTGCTAAAATTGCAATAAAAACGGCTTCTTTAATTTTACGCTTTTCCAATGAGGTTCCCTGTAGACAATTCGGGTTGTGACCACTTTATATTATGCTGTTTTTGCCAAACATGGTCAGGAATACCTGACTTCATTGTTTCACCGTTTTGTGCTCTGAGGACGTTTAGTCTCTCCAATATACGGCTCATCGCATCCTCATCAGGTCGATGAACCAATGAGACAGTTTTACAATTTGATATAATTTTGTCTACGGACTACTCAGAGTAACTATTCAGAAGCAAATCCGTTTCAATATTATATAATTCAACATAAGTGATACTGGGTCACTGCATAATATGATGTTTGCTCGATAAGATAAAGTTTTAACTATTCCTTTCTTAGTTGCTTGAGAATGATTTTAAGTTTTTAGCCAATAAAATAAGACAACGGAAGTCCGAAATTCTTTTACACTTAAAGTAGTCCCTTTTTCATTCCTAACAACCTGTGAATCATAATACGACAAATTATGTTTTAGTGCCTTTTGGTAGAAAAGTAACCCGAGGAAACGGCTAGGTATAAATAATATCTAGCAACTATTAGGTAATCGTAGAGGTAATAATACGCGACTGGAAATCAATTATTATATTATGTTTATGGATCAATTAAGATATGATAGATCAGGTAAGTCTTCTGTTGCTTAAAATGTTTTCAATAAACATTTCATATGTTAATAATTTAAAATTAACCAAATATGTCTCCAATTTCAGCCAATGGGATATGTATTTACAAAAATATCAATATAAATAAATATAAAAACTATATGAATAGAAAAAACTAATTCCTAAAGAGCGAAGAGAGATCCTAAGAAACTATATGAATAGAGATAATGGACTATATGAATATAGATAATGGTCCCATTCTCTCTAGTTTCCGGTTCCTAA
>NW_022146132.1:0-7344 GCF_002938485.1 Sitophilus oryzae | reverse complement strand
ATATCTGAGGTGCGACTCAAAAAGCGCATAAGGAACAGTTCTAGCCACTGATAAGTTAAGCTCCTTAGAAACAGATCTTAATGCAAAACAGGCAGAGCTTAATTTTTTCGACAAAGCGCCGATATGCATGTCCCATTTCAGAGAATTGTCTACAACAATCCCTAAGAATTTTACAGATTTTACGACGTCAATGGTGGTATTGTTAAGTACAAAAGTTTGCAGCGACTTTTTAATACGACAAAGCTTTAGTTTTAGAAATGTTGAGACTCAGGAGGTTCGAATCGCACCAAGATTTAATGGTGATTAAGTCATTTGATATAATCCTATGAAGTGCCGAGACGTTCTTGTTGCTCCAAGTGAAGCTAGTGTCGTCCGCAAAAAGACATATTTTACCACTGATGTTTATGTTTATGTTAGCAATGAAAATATAATACTTTAAAAATTTGACCAAAATTTTCTTTGTTCCGTTTACTTTTGCATCTGAGTGTATTAACAGTTACTATTAAATGCAGCTATTTTATTTTTTAAGGGCTGAAATTTTCAGATTCATTCACCCTATACGTTGGTTATGTCACTTATTCTAAGAACTATAAAAACCTTTATATATTTAGAAATAATATTAGACGTTAGATAGGCAGATGCACCGTTACTCTCAGGTATAAATAGATTCAAAGGACATCCGCTCTCGCAGGTAGGAAATTCATTCGATTTTTAGAAGATTAGGAATATTTTAGCTCGCCAGGTCGGCTAGTTGGAATGAACACAAATCTGGGCCACTAAACCTTCTAGCCATTGTTTATTTACGGAAAACCGTGAAATTTTTACGGTACTTTTGAACTAGGAGTAGTCGGTCATTCGACTTGTAAAACAGATGATTAAATATTCGCGTTCTCTTCTATTCTTCTTTTCCTCGTGCGTTAGTGTTGGCATATTCGGAGTATACTAATTAAACACATCTAATATTTTATGACGTCATTCGTACTAATGCTAGAGGTTGTTTGCTTTTAAAATATGTTTAAACAATTTGCAAGAATCTTTCTTTAATGTCTGTTCCACATATCGTCTATTTTGTTATGAGAGAATATACAAATCTAAATAAAAGTAAATATAAATCATATTTTGTTTATAATGAATAAATATTTTTCGAGAATGAAAGCTTCATAGTAATTTACAAACCATTGATACTAAGAAATACTAAATTTTAAATTGTATTGATTAATACGAAATAAAATTGTGTCATAAAGATCACTGGAATATACATACATTTATTCCGCCATATTGTGGCTTTTATCCGTACTTATCTCACTATGAGAATATATATGTATTCAGACTTATAAGTAGGTCAGACGGTTCTATGAATGGAATACTTTGCGTAGACTATGTGGGCGTACTGTAATGTCTGCTATTATACTATTAAATTGCAACAGCTCAGAACTATATGAACGAATAATAAGCAGAGCTCTAACGTAAATAGCCGAAAGAAAATAGATATTACTAATGTTACATTCTATGAAAATACTAAATGTTGCATACTTTTCGATAAAATGGTAATAAACGCCTGTTGTACCATTTATTTTATCTTATGCAAAGATGGCATTTATAACTTTAAATACGTTTTTTAATGAACAAACTTTTAAGCCTCATTTGGAACTTCGAAATTGGTGGTTTCAACTGGCGTAGAAGTTTTTTCCTCAAATGTCAATACAGTCATAAATTAGTGGTAGTAAAGCTTCATTCAGAACCTCGAAATCAGTGGAATAAATTAGTAGTTTCAATTAACCGTAGAAGTTTATTCACCTAATTTTAATATAAGCATTCAGAACGTCATAATTAGTGGTAGTAATTTTCAATTAGTGAAAAAGTTAACAAACTTTTGACTTTTCCGCTAATTACACTTCAAAAATTGCGAGAAATGACATTTTCGCCTTTGATTATCACCCGTCAAAAAAAAATTGGTTAGAAATCTAAAGTTTTTTGTTTTATAAGCTAAATATTATACTTTCTCTATGGATACAACAGATTACCGCAAGCTGTTGCTAGGATATTTTATTAATTTTAATTGTATTTTTTCGACATTGTGAATGATCGTAAACTAAAAAGTATAAAGTGTAATTGAAACCACTAATTTATTTCACTAATTGGGAGGTTCTGAATGAAGCTTAAAGCTCATTCGCTGGGTTTTTGCTACATGAATGAATTTAACCAATGTCATAAATAAGATAGTTCTTATACACTTTAAGATGTGGCATCACTGTTGTAAGTGAAAACTGACCACCAAAACCGGCAACGTCGCGACCTAACGACCGTGCAACTCGGCGCAAAAAAATAAATAGAAGAATTAAAATGGAAGAGTTACGATAAAGAAGAAGAAGAAGACGCGGCAGCCTAACACGCAAACCAGCTACACTGACATTAAACTTGGCGCCATTGTTGCCATCGTTCGACCGCAGTAAATTCCCACGAATTGAAAAGGCTAACTATGTATTAACAGTTTATTCTTTTTCGTACTTTTTTCGTTAAAACCGTTTCGGAGCTTTGTAGTCAATATACTTATTGTCATTTTTATCCATACCACATGCATTATCTGAAATTATTTTCAGCATCTACCCTCTAATCAATGAACCTTCTTAGAAGTCATCTGATGAGCTCAATATCCACGTTTTGAGTCACTATAGCCAGTAATTTAAGATTCCTACATTATATTCAACTACTAGTAATTACTTAAGAACACGGTATTAGTGTACGAGGCTGGGCTGAGAAATAATCGGCCTCGGCAAGAGTTGGCGGCGCTAGGAACAAAATGCAATTGTTTTTTCGTGTGCTTCTGCCTGGGCCTCTTTCAGCGAGCTGCGTCACTTAGTTTGTACTTGATAGTGATTGAAGGCGAACAGATTTTGCATTTTTACAAAAATGTATAAAATCGAATATCGCGCAGTGATTATATTGTTGTTTTTAAAAAAGAAAACGAACGATGAGATCAAAATCGAACTGGATGATGTGTATGGGGACTCTGCACCTTTGTTATCAACAATAAAATATTGGACTGCCGAATTTAAACGCGGTCGTGAAACGAGTGGAGAATATATTGCACGAATATTTGGGAATGAGGAAGCTCGCTGCCAGATGGGTGCCGCATTTGTTCAATGTCGACACCAAGCGAAACCGTGTGACAACTTCAAAGGAGTGTTTAGCAATGTTTAACCACAATAAGGACTTTTTGCGCCGTTTTGTAACCGTGGATGAAACTTGGATCCATCACAATACGCCAGAGACGAAGGAACAGTCAAAGCAGTGGGTTGGTTTCTCAGAGCGAATCAAAGCCAAACAATCAAGGTGGGTCTGTCAGCCAACAAGGTCATGGCCACAGTTTTTTGGGATGCGCACGGTATTATTCATATCGATTAACTTGAAAAGGGCAAAACGATCACCGGCGAATATTACTCAAAGCTGCTGGACCGATTCGACGCCGATTTGAAGTAAAAACGACCGCATTTAGCGAAGAAGAAAGTGCTCTTCCACCAGGACAACGCACCGGCGCGCGGCGCATGAATGTGCAGTCGCATTGGCAAAACTGTATGAATTGCGTTACGAATTGGTTCCTCATCCGCCATACTCCCCAGATTTGGCGCCCAGCGACTATTATCTGTTTCCAGACTTGAAAAAATGGCTCGGTGGTAAGAGATTTGAGTCGAATGGGGAGGTCATTGCTGTGGCAGAGGCCTATTTTAAGGACTTAGAAAAATCGTATTATTCGAAGGGCATCGAAAAAATGGAGAATCATTGAACAAAGTGTATAAAGCTTAACGGGGACTACGTTGAGAAATAAATTGAGTTTTGCCGAAAAATGTTGTCTTTTCTTACCTAGGCCGATTATTTTTCAGCCCAGCCTCGTATTTGGATCAAATACACTTGAATGCTGTCATTAGTTATAACTCAATAACTACAATCTCAGGGCTTGGACAAAATCCAGTGATGATATCATTTTTGAGATTTGATGATTGAGAAATTGAGAACTGATGCACGTTTGAGAACTAATCAATCTATGATATCAGTAGTACCAAACTTCATGACACGAATGGTTGTCGTCTCGACGCACTCAGTGATGAGGTGTTCTGTGGTGGAACTCTGCAACGAAATAGCGATCGGTAGCGATGAAGAATGCTGTCGCTTGCCGTTTAGTTTGTTAGGTCAGTGTTCTTCATCGCTACATCTTCATTTGCCGTTGTTTCTTAGCTTCAATCTACTGTGTTCTTTGAAGAGATAGTGTCCTGTTAAAAACCCCGTGACAAGCCGAAGATTGGTCTACTTAAGATTGGATCAATGAAAATCTTTGAGAAATTTGAGAAAATTCTGAGAAATTTCTTCGAGTGTCTTAGACCGTTGGAGGATTCCCATTCCAGGTTACGGATGAAGTCTTCCAGATTATTGAGTACCGCTTTAAATTGTCTTATATGGCAGCATTGTATCAACAAGCCTTTAATTAAGCTCCGGTTACTTACTGACTTACTAGAGGATATCGCCCAATCACCAATCAATTCAGTACCTTAAGAAAATAAATTCGGTGTATTTTGATTCATTTTCTTTGTAATATCTATTACGTAACTCCTCAAAAAGGTAATTATTTTGTAAGTTTCCAGTTGATTTTACTGTGCTTTCCAAGAGCTCCTACGATACTCCAATAATTTTAGAGTCGTTCTTGTTATATAAATAAAAACTTGTAAGTCTTAAGCTTCATTCAGAACCCCGCAATTAGTGGAATAAATTAGTGTTTTCGATTACACATTACACTTTTTAGTTTACGATCATTCACAATGGTAAAAAACACAATTAAAATTTTAATAGAATATCCTAGCAACAGCTTGTGTTAGTCAGTTGTATCCATAGAGAAAGAATCAAATTTTGATTTCTAACCACAATTTTTCTAGACATAAGATAATGAAAGGCCAAAATGACATTTCTCGCAATTTTGAAGTATAATTAGTGGAAAAGTTAAAAGTTTGATAACTTTTTCTACTAATTGAAAATGTCCACCACTAATTTTGACATTCTGAATGCTTACATTGAAATTAAAGGAACAAAACTGCTACGCTTATTGAAACCACTAATTTATTCCACTAATTCCAAAGTTCTTAATGAAGCTTTAGAACAGATTCAGGCTCGAGAAAATCAAATTTTGCTGTTTTTCACATCCATCTAGATGACGCTTGTTGTTTTCATTGATATTCAGAATAAAAATTGATAATAATATAATCAGCACCACATACAACATCAAAGATGGCCCTGTCGTATCTACAGCTGGTCACCTCCTGGAAAAAAGAAAAAAGGAAGTCGTAGAAGATCATGGAATGAGGTCAATAGGAGGATAATGGAGGAGCGTAACTTGATATAGGAAGATGTTTTGGATCGTAACAGGTGGCCGTTAGGAGTGGCGATGCGAAGTTAGTCGCGACAACCCTGTTGATAGATAATCCATCTGCATATCGGAAAGCAATTCGTTTTCCACATGTTCTAAGTCACACTTCCCCATTTTCGCTCAGTCATTTAGATCGGAGGTTTCCAAACCTTTTTTCTCTCTCCAAAAAATCCTTTATGGGTATTTCGCCACTGCACTGCAAGAAAATCTACCAAATAAAATAGTTATTTTTAGTAAACACTTCTGGCGTTAAACCTAAACGGATACTGCTTAACAGAAGTTCTGTATACAGTTATACAAATTTGCCTAACAGAGAAAAAATGCTTAACGTTTCGGAAAGTTTATCTCTTTCTGTCGTCGGAAGCAAAAAAAATACAAAGAATAAAGAAAAAAACTATTTAAAATATTTAAATTCAACTATTCGAGAACACTTTACTTTTTTAAAACAGATACGTCTACGAGAAACCGTTGACGTTCTGTTAAAATGACATATTATATCAAGTTAAACTTGAAAATTAACAATTACTACCTGATAACAATTACTTAATAAGGTAAAACCAAAAAGCCCCAAACTTTCTGTATGATTATTTTTAAATGTTATGTTTATTTATGTTATGTTCTTTAAAATCAAAGAAGCGATTGCCATACATTACTAACATCTGCAGATGCATGAGCAATACATTTATTTTTATTAGATTGAATTAAAAAGCCTCTTTTCTTTTTCTTTTAGTGGCTATCGCTTTTTTCATTATAATTTTGACGTTATTAAAATTTATTCTGTGCCCTGTGTCCAATGAATGCTGACAAATCTTAGATTTGTGAAAATCTCCCTTTCTTAAATAATCTTTATGTTCTTTAATTCTAATATTTAAGGGTCTAGATGTAAAATTGTAAAATTATGTAAATTTATCAATGTAAAATTTATCGCATTCACATGGTATTTGGTATATTACATTTTTTGTTTGTTGTTCTGTATTATTATTGTTAATTTTTTTTAATAACTTTTTTTTCTCATAGATCACTTTTAAAATGTTACTGGTTTTGGTGGACCCCTTGCTGCTACTTTTCTATAATATTCCTAAAACTAAAAAATGTAAAGATTAGATCTAACGATGGAAAATTTCAACTTAGATCGATGAATAAAAAGAGTAAGAAAGGCTAGAAAGCAACCCATTCACCAGGTAGGCAATACTATTTAAGAAAAAAATATTGAATACGGTGATGAATGGCGGTTCTACTGATAATATAATATGTATTACCGCTTAGTACTCTAATCCTACTTTTCTTTTCAACCTGTTCTGCTGAAGTCGGGCTGTCATGCCGCCACGCTCTGCTAGAGCAGGGCGCCGGTCGGGACTAGGTAATCATGGCAACGTCGCCGGATATGACGTCACGTGGTACGATCGAGCGTCGTACGTCGCCGCTGCTGTCTCGCTTGGGATGCCCCTGAGGCCTCTCGAGATAATTCAATGGCGATCGATGATGATCAACGAGAAGTGTCACTTTTTCTTTTCAGTCCTACTTGTACATCGATTTGTCGTGATTTTTTGTCTTGCAGAATATCAAAGTTACTCAGAGAAATATTAGATAAATAGTCAATGACTGGATATAACAGACAAAGTGCTTATGGATTACATATAATAATAATAGCTCCCGTATATAGCGTTTAACGCCTTGGGAGTATCAAGGTACAGCTTGCCATACTAGAGCCGTTCGGTATACAAGGAAGATAATGCGGCTAGCACTACGCTTCAACCGCCTATTAGTACCTCAGGATTGTGAATCCCAAGTACTCATTTAAGGCTGAGTCGACCTATGTACCCAAACTATTTTTATTTTAAATAAATATAGTCGGCTGATGAAATGCCGGGTGTGGGATTCGAACCCACTACCTTGAGATTGGTAGACGAGAGCCTGTACTACTACGCCAC
>NW_022146131.1:29719-37721 GCF_002938485.1 Sitophilus oryzae | reverse complement strand
ATAGAAGCGGGGATAATTGAATTTTAGCTTTTTTTGAAAAAGGTCGGGAAACACCGAAATAATAAATGAATGAGTAATACCATACTATTGTGGATGGGATTTTTTAATAAACACAAAATTAACACATTTAACTTATTACAGTTGGGGGTTGGAATTTTTGCTGTTACAGCAGAACACCAAGTAGTTTAGTTTTAATCATCTGCTGATGTTGCTAACATGGTTACGGAATCGCACGTTAAGTCCAAAATTAAAAGTATTTTGATATAGTGTGGTGATTTAGTACGTGTTTTATTTTGCTTTTAATTTAACTTCAGCAGCATATTCTGCAGATAAAAATAAGTAAAAAAAATCGTATAAATGTATATCCTAAAACGCTTAGTTTCGGAGATACTTACATGGTATAGAAATTTTTTCCAAATAATTTCTGAAATAACGTCGATATTTGGATGAAAATTGGTGTCTGGGAGTTTTTGAACATTAGAAATTTGATTTTGATGTCATTATGACTCCTACTTGTAAGGGGCGCCACCTACATATTTTTAACAGGTTTTAAGAATAATAACTTTTCGTTCGTACCTGTATAATTCTTTTGAGTAAAAAAATATACAATTACGAGGTTTTTTTACATAAAAAAGGTCTCTTGGTACAAATCGCTACGAGTAATGGTTCTCGAAATATTTGGAATCGAAATTATCACTACTTGTCATCATTGACATAAATTAAACATGTTGACTAAATAGTTATGACTGAAATAATAAATTTGAAATGTTTTTGTGCCAAAAGTTCAACAGAAACTGTTCTATCATCATTTTTTCAAAAAAAAATATGATTATTTAAAAAGAAAAGTTCCCAATTTATTATTTCACTAAAATAACTATCTACAGTACATATATATTTTTTGACTATTTTTATTCTAAATATCTTCAGAACGGTTACTTGTAGCAATTTTTATCAAGAGACATTTTGTACGTAGAAAATCACGGAAGTATATCTTTTTTCACTCAGTTGTTTTATACAGGTACGGACGAAAAGTTATTACTCTTCAAAACGGTTAAAACACATGTAAGTGGCGCCCCCTACAAATAGGAGTCACATTGACATCAAATCAAATTTATCATGTCAAAAAACTCCCAGACAACAATTTTCATCGAAATATTACGACGTTACTTCAAAATTATTTGGAAAAAATCAAAATAAAAGTGAAACTTCTACACCCTGTATCTCCGAACCTAAGCATTTTAGGACATACATTTATATGAACTTTTTTTTACTTATTTTTTACTGCAGAATATGCTGCCGAAATTTCCGGAATACAGTTCGGACCACCCTGTATATAAAAAAAATTACTACAATCAATTGCATCAGCAAATCAGCAATAATGTTATTTTCCAAATTTTACTATACTTCACAAATTCCAAAAAATGTTCATTGATTTTTTCTACCACTACATAATACTACAATTCTGATAATTTTTAGACATTTGTTAAATCAATATTTTTCCTCCTAATTAGGTACATTGCACTCAATTGTTTACTTTTTATGACTAATTATTAGCAGTACAAAAAATTGAATTTGTTACAATCAATTGCATCGTTTGTAGTTTATATACAACTAAAGACAGTATGTTAAACTATGTTAATTTCCAAATTTTACTATACTTCACTAGGTCCAAAAAATTTTCATTGAGTTTTTCTGCTACTTCATAAAACTATAAACAATTTCGAAGTTCTTTAGTCATTTGTCAAAACAATAACCTTTCTCTTTAGTAGATTACGCTCAATTGCTACTTTTTCTGATTAATTATTAGTACTTCAAAAAAATTGGATTTACTACAATCAATTACATATTACATCGTTTGTAGCTATTTGCTCCAACTGCCTAAATTATGATGGAGGGAGATATACCTCCAGAGACGTTGAGCACTTTTTGTTTCTTTTAATGGCGAAATCCCCAAGAAGCTTTTATTAAGATAATTTTATAATTTCCTTTATAATTTTCGCCTAATATTCAAACTAGAGATACTTTAATCATTTAATAGCTATTCTGTAGAAAAAGAACTTCAAATCTAAAAACTAAATTACACTGAAGTTTAAAGAAGAAACTTTAGCACAAATCTCCCGATTTTTTCTTTTTTCTTTTGCCTGAATTATTAAATACTTTAGAAAAACTAACTGAACTTCTTAGTTTCCCATTATTGCTGCAAGACAGTGACAGGGATAAAGGAAGAGGTTTTTAAGGAGTTTGACTACAGTAGTGATGTACAAAGTAAGTGTAATCCGTTACAAAGTAACAGTTACTTTACGAGGACTCAAAGTAACGCTTACTATTTGAATTTAGGACTCGTTACTCGTTACTAAGCTAATTCGTTACTTTTGCGCCGGCAGTAATCGTAATCCCTGGAAATGCACGAACCGAGGACTCGAAACTCGATACTGAAATATTCCTTACTTCGACGTAGGTCTAGTTGTGATCAATATGTTTATGTTTAAAGTGTTGACTTCACGCCGGCCGGTGTTTTGGATGGCAAATGTGTGATATTTTTATTACAATCATTATGATTGGCTCATGCCGACCCGGAGGCGGTCTGTCCCTTTGCCGTTTGTTGTCGCTTTTTATTTATAGAATAGAATTGTTTATTTAGATTAATATGTCTTAGATATTAATTAAAAATGGATTCACGTTAACAAAAAATGTTAACATCTGAAAAAGCAGAGCAAATATTTTTCTTCTTCAAAAGAGAAGAATTTCACTGTAAGAAAATCTACAAAATAAAAATTGTAATTTTTAGTAAACACTGCTGGGGGCGTTAATCCAAAGGACTTTTTTGAAGAGATGAATCTGCCACGAGGAATATACATTTTTTTAATATTTTTACATTTTAACAAAAATATATCTATACATTTTTTGTTTTTACTCTTTAATGTTTGCCTATTTATTAATATAATACAGAGAGAGAGAGAGAGAAATATAAAAAAATACTTTATATTTATTATACACAGATTTTCTCTGTTTGATTTGTTTTCTTTTTATTTTAATTTTATTAATAGTACATAGTTTTATTTAACATATTATTATAAAATATTATACATATTATTAAAAACATATTATTCAGTACTTGAATACCGAGTATTGAAATTATCCTATTAAGCCCTTACACTAGAAGAAAGTAGAAACCCCTTATAGGTTAAACTGTGGTTAAACCGAGCATGCAACGAAGATCGCCGCGCACAATAAGTAACGAAGTTCCACGTCAAGCCCAAGTCTTCCAACCTGTACCCAAAACAACGATTATAAAGTAACGATACTAAGTACCAAAGTAACGAGTAACTAAAGTAACTAAAGTAACGAGTCCTATTACCAAAAGTAACTAGTAGTTACGAGTCCATAAAAGTAACTAAAGTTTACATCACTAGACTACAGTAAGAAAAATATGCAAAATGGACAGGATTCTAGGCATTTAGAAGGAATTTTTGAAATTCTTTTTTAGAAATCAACTACCAAGACGTTCCATACCTCAGTTTGGCTGAAGTTAATAATATATCATAGTATTTGCATTAAACAGATTTCATCAAAAAAAAATTCTCAAAAAATACATATAGACATCGTTATGATACAAATATTTAGCAACCTGTTGTTCGTTCCATTGAGCGTTGTGCGACCTACAGTTTCTGATATCCGTTTTAAGCGAGGGGTGTCTCACTTCGGCAAAAAATGTACATGTACTGCCAAAATATCACTCTACTGCCAAGCGACTCCCAAGGACTATGGAGGAGACTGCCTATGACTGCCATATAATTATTATAGGCGGCTGCCTTAAGACTGTCAATGACTGCCAGCGACTGCCGAGGAAAATGTACATGTAATTCCCCCCAATAATACCTAAGTGAGACACCCCTCGGTTTTAAGTATCCAGGTTTCGCATGCATAGGTGTAGTACACATTGGTCGCATAGGTGTAGTACACATACTGTAGTACACACTGGTCGAATGTTTTCTTCTTTATATAAAGTGGCATTCTAGATTTGAATATGATTGAGTTTCTTTCATAAGTACTCCATGATAACTAAATTCTACTGTTGATTTCTGATAGTAGAGATCCCGAGCTGTGTATTAGTTGTCCCAAATATATTGAATATTCTTCTATTATTTCCAGTGTTCTGTTATTTATTAGAATATTTTTTCTTTCCACTAGTTCGTTGAACATTACTTTAGTTTTTGCTAAATTCATTTTGAGACTCAATTTATTGCTGGCTATATTTAGTTCATTAATTTGTGCTTGTAGTTCTTCAGGACTATTGGCAATTAGGACTACTCATCAGCGAATCTTAGATGGTTAAGATATTCTCCATCAGTTTTTAATTCTTTGTTGGTCCAGTCTAGTTGATGGAAGATTATTTCTTCTAGTGTTGCTGTAAAGCTTTGGGGCTTGACACTAAATATTTGATTCTTATAGAACAAGCAACGGATTCAGTGCTATTTTTTTACTCATAGTAACATCAAAACAGCATCCAATATTATTTAAAAATATTGTTTTCGTCCTAATCTCTTTAATCAAAACCACAAATGTTTCGAAGAATTTATCACCTAACTATTAGTAACATATACAATCAGTGTGGAATATTTGCTTAAGGGTCAAGTGATAAGCCTTTCTACACTCCAAATTAAATTATTATCAACACGTATTTTGATGTACAAATTAAAGAAAGATAAGTAGCTTAAAAAGAAAATAACAATGTCATCTTAGTAACCCCCACGTAAGTGTTTTCTTAGGTGAATTCATACATAGAGGTTATCACAAATTTGCATTAAGATAAAAAGTACTTATAAATAGTATAGGTTAAATTTAATAATTGAGAAGTGTATCTAACTAACCCATAAAAATATTTAAAATTTAAATAAATAAAACACAGAAGGATTAGTTACACCATTTATAGCACCAGGACGGCTGAATTTTAATATATCTGATTTGTTGGAATCTAGATATCATGCAGAAGAAGAAACATTCGACCAATGTGCACTACCAGTCATGACCTATGCAATAGGCCGGGGCGAAAAGGGCGAAAATATATATTTTTTTCGAAAAATTATATGTCATAGAGATAAAAAGTTGTGTGGTAGGTCAAAAATCTTTCTGATGTTTTTTGGGGATTTTTAAAATGATTTTTAGCCGCGCCCCTGGGGGATGAAAGGGGTATTTTTTTATTTCAATATTTTTTGACGTCATATCGAAAAAACGATTTTATTAATGATAAAAATAAACCAGATTTTTTTTATTCAGTTTACTTAATTTTTTACCGCGCCCCGCTAAGGTAAAATATATCGTATTTTTGGCCGCACCAGACCAGAAGTGCCAGATGAATAATCACGTAGGCCGCGCCGCAAAAAAACGGTTTTTGGGAACATCAAAGAACCACGCAACCGCATCCAAAATAAAACTATTTTGTTTGTTATGGAAATTCATATTAAAAGACCCCTGCAATGGTTGATTTGCATGCTTCACACCAACGAACTGCCGCCCTCTCCTTGCAGACCAAGATAAGGACCTTATTATGGACATTATTCTTACTCTGGGCCTATTGGATCTAAGCTGGCAGCATGTGAATCGAGACCAGTTGTAAATTTTCAGAAAATAGACTCAACTTTATGTCATGTCGATGAAAAAGGTCTTAGCACAGACCAGCAATATCTATACCGTATATGTATATAATATGTTCGAGATGGAATCTGCCCTGACAGTTTATCTGAGAAAGATCCGGGAAAGATGAGTCATGCAAGATGGCTAACAACGCCAAACCGTTTACTGCAATTATATATTTCCACAGACTGGCCTTCAGAAAACCTTGTTTTGCTGGCTACGTTTGTCATGCAAGTTTATGCTCCTGTCTGGTTTTCTATAAAGACACAGCCCGGCTCTCAGAAAGGCTCTGTGCATTTGTGGTAATTAGTACACAAATCAAGACAGTCTCCTGATAAAATGAAAACTGGAAATCATCAACCGGGTAATTTCTACAACTGGCTATTTTGTCCACCCTGAGAACATTCTTCTAGCGATAATATCCAATGAAAGACCACATATCAGAGAACTCGGAATCAGGCGAATTTTGAAAGCAAGAGAAACACCGCCCAGACTGAGGGTATTTAGAGTTCCCAAAATAAATTGCGAGGCCCAGGAATATACAGAGTTGATCGATTGGAGCCAATGTAATGTCACAGAGCCGCCTCTGACAAAGCACATAAGTGATCACGATTTGAGAAAGGCACTTCAAAGCAAGGCCTTCATAATTCCCAAAACAATCAAATTTCCATGTCACACTCAGGCGGTTGAGCGCTGTGTGAAATTAGTGACTGAGGCATCTAGTAAGGTATGCGGTGAAGAATCAAGAGATAGCTACATTCGTGTCAAACTAGAAGCAAGAAGTTTTTTACCAGAATTTGAAACCAAACAGCAGTATTTTTTGAGTAAGAGACCGAAAACAGATTAATAGATCGAAATTTGTATAAAGAGAGGAGGAAGGGGGCGTGGGGGTGGAACTCGACATACAGTAATCTCGCCGTGGTGAGTTCTGGGTTGAAAAAGCGATGAATAAAACTTTTATAAATAAATTAATTTATTATATGAAATAATCTCTTTTCAAAGCGAAAAACTGTACATATATAAATTTCTGAGTAAACTGAGTAATGATTCTAAAGCACAATGGATAAGTTTTAACACTATTACGGCCATTAATTTTGAGTTTGATATTTTGACATTTTCAGAGGGGGAGGGGCGCGGTCAAACTCAATTTTTTTGTCTAAACCAAAAAAGCAATTTAAGTTTTAATCAAATCCACACACTTTTAAAAGTATGACAAGATAAAAATCCAAACATTTTCTTTTCGCCCCGGCCTACTATGCATGCGAAACCTGGACACTTAAAGGTTGACTCTCACTATACCTTCCATATCAGCTTCCGTTTCCGTTTCCTTTCCGTTTACATAAAATAGTATATCATGTAAATGAATAGGATAATGCACACGTTCCGTTTCCCTTCCGTTCCATATCTTTCCTTCCTTATAGATATTTCAAGTTACCAGCCCTGTGAACATTTGAAATTTATTTATTCTTTCATCTCTTAATTAAATCTATTACCTTTTTCAAAAGATACAAATGTTTAAAATAAAACTTTCGTAATAATATAAATTGTACAATAAAAAGTATGGAACTGATCGGAACGGAATAACCGGTACGGAAGTATACGTATAGCGTGAATAAAATCAAAAATACGGAACGGATATGGAATGGAAATGGAAGGTATAGTGAGAATCAACCTTAAAACGGCCATTATAAGGAAACTGCAGGTCGCACAATGCTCAATGGAACGACAAATGCCGGAAATAACCAAAAAAGACCGTAAAGGAATACGACAAAAAAATAGGTAATAGATGTCATCTACAGAATCAAATCCATCAAGTGGCAATGCCGGCAGGACCCCTGGCAAGAAGGAGGGACAACAGATGGGCTACAAAAATGACAGCATGGCACCCACGAGGAATTAAGAGACCTATAAGAAGACCAAATCTGAGATGGGACCATGATATTAGGAAATTAGCAGTGATAACAGCAGGGCTCAACTACAAAGAAAGTAGGTATTTAAATATGCGAGGGAAGCTACACCGTAATTGGAAATAGTTGAAGAAGCTAAAAATGATGATGAAATGATAAGATATTAAGATAAGATACCAGAAAAAGTTATAGACAATTTTTTTTCATACCAAGGCAGACAATATATCCTAAAGCGTTATCACAAATGATTCCTTTTTTATACAATGAGTCAATCTATCGACTTTCCTTTCCATAAATACAAATTCATACTAGACTACCAATAAGGTAAAAGTGACATTAATTGTGTCAAGAAACAAGGAAAGTCAAGTTTAAAAGTTTACTCTTGATTTAAGATTTTTATTTGTTAAATTATTTACTTTATTGTGCTATTGAAGAAAAAAATTACAGCAATACGTAACACC
>NW_022146131.1:0-29582 GCF_002938485.1 Sitophilus oryzae | reverse complement strand
TCCTGGCCAGTTAGAATATGCTCAAATCATATTTTGAATCATATCTCATTTTTTTTCAAATGGAACGAGGGTGGCTCATTAGCATATTTGGGAAAAGCATTTTTTTACGAATAATTTACCACAAATACCACAAAAATACCACACACTCGGTATTTCGAGTCTAATTTTCGTTACGAACCGCAAGTTATAATTTCAAATACACCATATGCCAAAATGTCAAAAGTTGACATATGATATGTCATTCTATTCAGAGTGTTATTTTCTTTCGAATAAAGTAAAAAAATACCGAGAGTGCCATTTAAAAATCAAAAGTTGGTGTCATTTCCGGTGATTTCTCCGGTGAGACAGGAAGTGACTAAAAACAATTGAATACGTCAATTAATCCTAATTTATAAAATCCGTATTTTTAACTGAAAAAATAAAAAAGTTATAGGGGGTGAGCCACTGTTGAGACGCACCCGGTATATGTCTTATCCTTTTCAAAAAGTCTAGCAACTTAGAACCCTCTATTTATTATCGATGACCTATTATTGCCTAATACAAAGTACCGCATATTTGCCAGACTGTCGCCGCCTAACATAAAATGTGTTCTTTCGTTTCTTCTTCCGATTGACAAACTCTATTAAGGGCTGGCGAATGTTGGTTCGAGATATCTGTATGTAAGAAGAGTACAAAGCGTTTATTAAGGTACTGAACAAAGAGAGAACATTAAAACGTTGCCAATCGTATGAAATAAACCAAGAAACTGTGCATATTGCTACGTGGAAAGGGATATAGCAGATTCGTCGCGGTCGACCGTTCGACCCAATCAGTACTTAAAATTCTAGGGTAGACTGTACATCATCCGTTCAACTTCACGATTTATTACGTCTCATGGTACTTTATTTGTTTATTTATTAACCAGTCGTTGTAATTTTCCTTATAGCTTGTAAATTTTTAAGTGCAAGTTAGAAACACTTGTACTTTTGGTAAAAATAACTGGAATTGAGTTGGTGTTCGACAGTGGTCGCACTATTAGAACTCTGAATTCAAAAATCGATATCTTGAAATCCATAAGTAATTGTAGATTTTTCAAAAACTTTCTTAATATTTCTGCCATATTTCCTTCGCAGACAGTATGTGAAAATCTTTATAAATAAATAAGTTACACGATTGCTGAAAATTGTAATGCCCTAAAAAACGGCAAATGGTGCGTTTTTTAAATTTCTTGAACGGAAAAGAAACAACCTGTCGAATTCTTCTCGTTTAAACGTCTTGTCAAAGATCCGAACTTCAAAATAATAAAAAAAAGTTTCAATATCTAAAGTGGTTCATGAGTTATCGCGTGTAGTGTTAAAAAGTTTAGTTTTTAAATTATCGCGATTACTGACATTTTCTCGTTATAAAAAAATGGTCATCCTAACGATATACTTCCATTTCAGATGCTCAGAAACATATCTAATGATTTTATCTATTATCTTTTCGAAAAAAAAGTATTTTAAAAATAAGCGGTTTGCGATTGTGATTTACCTTACTTGATAGGGAAAGGCGTATCGGAGAAATGCGGGCAACGCCGCAACAGCACACCGTTGCATTTTTCTCACCTCCTGATTTTTGATTGATTATGCATCCGTTGTCGACGATTCGATGATACGATATTAATTTTATTGGTTGAATTTAAAGGCTTCCATTGGTTAACCGTTTCTAACTAATCAAAGTCTTAAATTCAACCAATAAAAATTAATATCGTATCAACGTATTGTCGGATAACGGGTGCATGAAAATCAAGCTTTTAATAAGATCCCTAAGCGACTGAAAATGACATTCTGAATAGAATGACATATCATATGTCAACTTTTGACATTCTCGGTAAATAAAAATTGCATTTTAAATTTCAATCTAAATAAGTGCCATGACTGTATTAAAACTACTAATTTTTAGTCAATGAGCCTTGGAAAAATAGATTTGACTGTCTAATGTTTTTAGTGTCTTGTCCTGGCCGGTTAAAAATACCCAAATCGTATTTTTAATCATATTTCAATTTTTTCAAATGGAACGGAAGTGGCTCATTAGCATAATTGGAAAAAGCATTTTTTTACGAATAATTTGATACCACACACTTGGTATTTCGAGTCAAATTTTCCTTACAAACCGCAAGTTATAATTTCAAATAAACCATATGCGAAAATGTCAAAGTTGACATATGATATGTCATTCTATTCAGAGTGTTATTTTCTGTGGAATAAAGTAAAAAAATACTGTGGGTGCTATTTAAAAATCAAAAGTTGTAGTAATTTCTGGTGAAACAGGAAGTGACCGAAAACAAATATTGAACACGTCAATCAGTCCTAATTAATGTCATATACTAACATACCAAATCTCGTTTTTTTAACTGAAAAAATAAATATGTTTTAGGGGGTGAGCCACTTTTGAGACGCACCCGGTATAACAAAATATAACATAAGAGAAGTCTTCTAAGAATCTATTAAACTAATCAATCTTTTCACGTAATGTTCTTATTACATTATCCCTTTACAGTAGTTTTGTGCCTTTACTCTGTTCTTCAAACAAAAAAAGACGTAGCAGCGGCAACGTAGTCTCTGCTTTTTTCTTTGCTCTTTATTGGATTTGCTCTAATTGATTTTTTTTTGTTCTTTATATTGCGCTAGAGTCGACCGTAGCAAATGTTTTATAGCCACTTTTATTTGATACGTCCTGTCGGTCTTAAGACGTAATCTCTTAAACTCAATCGCATTTAAGATCACTTTATAAAGTGGAATCTAATTTGGACAAGATTTGATTTTACTTAAATCTTTTAACGTATTTTTGTTATGATTCTAAAAGAAAATATGATCTTAAAAAGAATGTTAAGATTAAAAAATTGTCGAATTTCTGATTTAAGTAATTTATCGTAATTTTCGGTTTATATACTGTATGGTTGGCCACTAGCCATAGCCTTTATAGACTTTCAGAAGGCTTTCGACTCGATATATCCTAAGGCAATATAAACACACCGGAAAAGTCTAGGGATATTACAATTTCATCCAGCCATCGTCAGTAATTTTATTTTTGCATTTCTGACATAATAAAATGAAAATAAACAAATAGTTTAGAGGATGTTTTGGAAATAAAAATGGGAAATTTACCGAAATTTTCAAATTTACCTTGATTTTTATTGAACTCAGATTAGATAAATACACAATTTTTTTTATTCTAAACTGTGAATTAAAAAATATATATAAAACCATTTTTACTTAATAAATGGTATGACCTCCTCTACTGTTCATTACAGTCCTACATCGTCTCTCTCTCGCCATGCTCCTTATCAGGTTGTCGATCTCTTCTTGAGGTACAGCCTGCCACGCTGCATCTTACGGCCCGAACCAGATCCCTACGAGTTTCACGAGCCATACCCATTCTCAAAATTCTTCTTGGACCGCGTCCCATACGTGCTCGATGGGTTTGAGGTCAGGAGATTGTGCCAGCCAGGTAAGATGTTTTAATTGATGAACATTGATAAACTCACTTACCACTCTGGCTGAATGAAGCCGTGCATTGTCATGCATGAGAATGACATTTCTCCCAAAATCATTGGCATATGGTAACACGACAGGCTCAAGAATTAAATCACAGTATGTGATTCCTGTTAGAAACCTTTCAAGAAAAACGAAATCGGTTTTTCGGCCTAACTGCCCCAGACAATAATTGTTCCACCTTGATAAGGGGCACTTCCTGAACATGATCCAAACGAATAAGATTTCCTGGTTCTCTCCATACCCTAATCCTTCTCGAATCCGGATGAATTCCACAGCGTGACTCATCCCTGAAGAGAACATTGGTTCATTGTTCATTCGACGACTGAACATGATCTTGAGCCCACAAATATCATACCTCCCGATTAATTCTCGTTAAGGGTCTTCTCGTTAAGGGTCGAGCTCTCCAGGGGCGTCTGCTTCTTAAGTTGACTTCTCTTAATCTATTGCAAACAGTGTCAAGACTAACGGTTACATTATGTGTTTCCTGGAGAATTAAACTAAGCTCTGGTGCTCTAAGAGTGGGTCGAGGTCGAGCATTTAATTGTAAAAAATGACCTAGCTGAGGGGTAGTAATGCGATGTCGCCCTGTCTGCCTATCAGCAATATCACCACTTTCACGGTACTTTCACTTAATCGCGATATTACTCTTTGCGTTGTATTCAATGCTCTAGCTACGTCGATTTGACGCATTCCAGCTTCGAGCATACCCTTAACATTTCTTCTCTACTAAAATGTCTACGCTCCATAACGTTGTTTAATACTAAACAAAGTTATTTGAATGAATTCTGATCAGTTATCGACAAAAACATAGCCAGTACAGGTTAAATTCCAACAATTGATGGTAGGTTTTTTTACACATTTGACAAAAAATGCACAAAAACTTCTGCAAATATGCGAATTTTAGAAATAACAAGGTTGTTTTTTCAAAACATTTATTTTTAATTTTAATAAAATGATATTTCTAGATTTTTCCGGTGTGTTTAGAAGCCCTAGCGAAACAAGGTATTTACAGGCCTTATATAGAAACTCTCGCTAATATATACAAAGAAGCCAAAGCAAGAGTAACGATATATAAAACCACCTCAGAGTTCCCAACTGGCAAAGAAGTATGACAGGACTTCTTTGCCAGTTTGTACGTATGACGTACGACGAGGAGACGCGATATCCCCAAAGCTGTTTACAGCAACATTAGAATAAATTTTCCGTCAACTAGACTGGACCAATAAAGGATTATAAATAGATGGAGAACATCTTAACCATCTAAGATTTGCTGATCACATAGTCCTGATTGCAAATGGCTCTGAGGAACTACAAGCACAAATTAATGCACTAAATACAGCCAGCAATAAAGTGGGTCTTAAAATCAATATAGCAAAATCTAAAGTAATGTACAACGAACTAGTGGAAGGAAAATATATTCTAATAAATAACACAACACTGGAAATAGTAGCAACCAACCCCCATATAAAACAATTTAATCCCGCTATCTCGTGATAATTTACCCCGATGGAAAATAAGCTTGTGGCACCACTGGGTAACAATCTGTGCGATACGCGGCTAAGAAAATCGCTATAATAAACTTCAAAAAAAATCCTTTATGGGTATTTCGCCACTGCACTGCAAGAAAATCTACAAAATAAAATAGTTATTTTTTGTAAACACTTCTGGCGTTAAACCTAAATCGTTATCTCTTTCCGAAACGTTAAGCATTTTATTCTTTGTTAGGCAAATTTGTATTACTGTAAACATAACTTCTGACAAGCAGCGTCCGTTTAGGTTTAACGCAGAAGTGTTTACAAAAAATAAATATTTTATTTTGTAGATTTTCTTGCAGTGCAGTGGCGAAATACCCATAAAGAATTTTTTTGGAGATGAATCCGCCACATATGTATAGATATTTTTTATAATAAACTTGATACTGTATCAACCTTGATGTCTACCAATATCCTCTGGTTGTGTGCTAGAAAGTAAATTTTCATGCATATTTTCATGAATAGGTTTGTAGCTTCTAAATAACGGTCTAGGTAAAGAATCTAGCTCATTTGCCAGCTCAGAATTAGAATTATTACAGTTAGTAACTCGCATTTTCATTGGTCATATTTATTTCATAATCAACTTAAGTTAAGTTAAATAATAAATTTAAGAATATTTGTGACTAATTTAATAAAATTATTGTAAATCATTATAAATAATGAATAATAAACAAAACATTTAATCAAAAACAAACCACACAAAATAAATTATTGTTGGTTAGTTTGGTAGTAATATTTTGGTTTAATGACCACAGCTGCCAGGGCTATCCAGCCGGGTGATAGAATTATCGTTTTTTAATAAAAAATAAATAAACATTATAAAATTATAAAGCTAGAATAGTATACCTACGGTTTTATATTCTAGTTAAAAGTTTATAAAAAGCATTCATAAAAAAATATACAGGGTGGTCCGAATTTTATTCCGGAAACTTCGGCAGCGTATTCTGCAGGGAAAAATAAGTAAAAAAGTTCGTATAAATGTATGTTCTAAAATGCTTAGTTTCGGAGATACAGAGTGTAGAAGTTTCATTTTTATATCGATTTTTTTTTGCAAATAATGTCTGAAGTAAAGCTAATATTTGGATGAAAATTGGTGTCTTGAAGTTGTTTGACATGAGAAATTTGATTTTGATGTCAATATGAATGCTACTTGTAGAGGGCGCCACCTACATATTTTGTAAATGGTTCGAAGAATAACAATTTTTCGTCTGTACCTGTATAAAACTACTGAGTAAAAAAAAATACATTTATGACGTTTTTTAAGTAAAAAAGATCTCTTGGTAAAAATCGCTACGAGTAATGGTTCTCTAGATATTTGGAATCGAAATTATCAATACCTGTCTTCATTGACATATAAATTAAACATGACTAAATAATTATTAGACTGAAATCATAAATTTGAAATGTTTTTGTACCAAAAGTTCAACAGAAACTGTTTTATCATCATTTTTTCCAAGAAAAATTTTTGATTAATTTAAAAAAATAAAAAATTCCCAAATTTGTCATTTCAGTCAAATAACGATCTACTCAACATATTTATTTTTTGTCAATAATGACATGTATTGACTATTTCCATTCTAAATATCTTGAGAACGGTTGTTCGTAGTGATTTTTACCAAGAGACATTTTTTTTGTAAAAAATTACTGAAATGTATATTTTATTTACCAAGTAGTTTTATACAGGTATGGACGAAAAGTTATTACTCTTTAAAACAGTTAAAACGAATCTATGTGGCGCCCCCTACAAATAGGAGCCATATTGACATCAAAATCAAATTTCTCATATCAAAGAACTCCCAGACACCAATTTTCATCTAAATATGGACGTTACTTCAGAAATTATTTAGAAAAAATCGAAATAAAAATGAAACTTCTACACCCTGTATCTCCGAAACTAAGCATTTTAAGACATACATTTATACGAACTTTTTTACTTATCTCCAGAATATGCTGCCGAAGTTTCCGAAATACAGTTTGGACCACCCTGTATATCCTTTAAATCCTTCAATTTAATAGCATTTAGTAAGAAGTTTCTCTTCAAATATGTGGACATAGTGCTGTGCACTGTTTTTTTTGCAATGATTTTAATTAAAGTATGGAGTTAATTAAAATGAGCTGTAAAATAAGTTATTTATTATTCAGCAAAAAAATAAATCAAATAAAGGCAAAAAATAATTATCGTTTAATGATGGTCACAACCTGTAATGTTTGCAAAAATTTTATAAATATAAAAAGTTATGAATATACACTTAAATTTAAGATTTTTAAAAAAGTTGAGTTAATCGATTTGTGCAGTGAACGGCTTATATGTTATTCAATTTGTACCTTAAACATTTTGGATTTAACCATTTACGAAGAAAGAGTAAAAGGAAAGGAAATTTAATGAAAGCGAACCTCCGGCGGCGCGGCGGCTCAGCGGTGAAATAAAAATTTATCGCAATTTCCGTATTCGCTCATGCGTCAATTTAAATTTATCTGTCACTCAGTTCCCCAGTTTGGCAAGAACCTTTTAGCCTCGTAAATAGGGATTTGATGAGTCAATCTTCTTCTTTGATTGTGCCCAGAAATAAGTTGCCATAAGTGCTTATGTCGACGATATATTCGCGGCTTAAAGGAAAGACGGCAAGAGGAAAATAATGGTTCGAGAATTTTACCTCCGGGAGGCAATATATTAGAACGAACAGCAATAATACCTTTATAAGATTCTGTGCCATATTATGTATATTAATGTAAAATACAATGTAGAAAATGCTGGAAGGCGGTATGAACCTTATATGAATTTATTACCAGTAGTTAGAGGGTTTGAATATAGGGGAGTGGTAATGACAATGTTAAATTAGTACAGTATGATTAGTACACTAGTTCACTGCAATACATCAAAATACTGTACTTTGCTGTACTAGCGGTTCGCTAATCATGTTAGCATCATCAGCAGACGATTAAAACTTGATGATAAAACACTTTTTGAATTTAAATTATCCACAGAAAAACGCGTGTCCAGTGTTATTCAATTATTAGTTATTAATTGAAAAAAAAAATAGTTATAATTCAATTTCGTTGTCACCATATGTACATTGACAAATTTATGATTTTATAGTAATTACATTTTTTTTCCAACTTCACAAAAGTATTAGTTTTTGCGACGTGATTGACAATATAGAAAAGTTTTTAATGCCAAATTTTAACGCCTAAGCATAAAAGTAAAGCACTTTTACGCCTAGGCATAAAAGTACGAAAATATGTTATTAAACTGACATAAAGTGTCAAATTCAACCCGCGTAACCATAGTTTCTCCATATATAATTACATACAAGGTATGACTTTTAAATCTTTTTATATTATTTGAAACGTTTGAAATTGTTTGAAAGTAGCCAATAGTCAAACGTACAGCTTCGCTACAAAATGTATCATTTTTACTCCTTATAAAACAATACACTATTGTGGCATTTGAAAAATTAGCTAAATATGTTCTAGTCGGAGTAAAAATGACTTTTTGTGCCTCGGCTGTATACCGGGTGCGTCTCAAAAGTGGATTACTTCTATAACTTTTTTATTTTTTCAGATAAAAAACGAGATTTGGTATATGTTAGTATATGACATAAATTGCGAATAATTGACGTATTCAATTGTTTTTTCACCGGAAATGACTACAACTTTTGATTTTTAAATGGCACCCTTAGTATATTTTTACTTTTTTCGATAGAAAATGACTCTCTGGATAGAATGACATACCATATATCAACTTTTGACATTTTCGCATATGGTTTATTTAAAATTGTAACATGCTGTTCATAACGACAATTTGACTCGAAATACCAAGTGTGTGGTAACGAATTATTCGTCAAAAATGATTTTTCCAAATATAGCCATCCTTGTTTCACTTGAAAAAATTCAGATGTGATTAAAAATACGATTTTGGTCATCTTTTAACCGACCAGGATAAGACATGAAAATTAATTAAAAGGCTAAATCCATTTTTCCAAGGCTCCTTGATAAAAATTGGTGTTTTTAACACAGCAATGGCACTCTAGATTGAAATTTAAAATAAGATTTTTTAAGCGAAAATATCAAACATATTTGATATGACATATGATATGTCATTCTATCCAGAGCGTCATTTTCTATCGAATGAAGGAAAAAATACCGAAGGTGCCATTTAACAATCAAAAGTTGTAGACATTTCCGCTGAAATAGGAAGTGATCTTAATATATCAAATTTTGTTTTTTTATCTGAAAAAATAAAAAAGTTATAAAAAAAGTCTAATAAAAATAAATGTATTTCTCATATATCAGCAGATGTTAGTAATGTATAGCAATCGCTTCTTTGATTTTAAGGAACATAACATATACGCAAAAATTAAAAACAAATTAAAAATAATATAGAGAAAGTTTGAGGCTTTTTGGTTTTACCTTATTAAGTAATTGTTGTCAGGTAGTGATGTTAATTTCGAAGTTTAACTTGATATAATGTCATTTTAACAGAACATCAACGGTTTTTGTAGATGTACCTGTTTAAAAAAAGCTAAAGCGTTCTCGAATAGTTGCATTTAAATATTTTAAATAGTTTTCTGTATTTTTTTTGCTTCCAACGACGGAAAGAGATCAACTTTCCGAAATGTTAAGCATTTCTTGTTCGTTAGACAAATTTGTATATCAGTAAACCTAACTGCTGACAAGTAGTTTCCGTTGGATTAACGCAGCAGTGTTTACAAAAAATAACTATTTTATTTTGTAAATTTTCTTGCAGTGGCTAAATACCCATATAGATTTTTTTGGAAAGATGAACATACTACACTCAGATGCAAAAACGCACCGAGAGAAATTTTGGTCAAATTTAAAGTGTTGTATTTTTGTTATTTTTAGCCATATTTTCATGAATTTTTAAGCAACCTGTAAATAATTATATCAACTTTAATTTGTAAACTCAGTTTTTTATAAACTTTAGTATTTGGCGTATTATACAGGGTTAATCGGGGAGATGTTTTTTTACCTTAACTTTAAAACACCCTGTGCAATAATTTCGTGTGTAAATTTTCTTAAAATATAATTTTACGGTCAGAACCATGTCTCCTGAGCATTTTGTTTTTTGGATTATGTCAATATATGCCTTGGTTAATTTTTTTCTTTAAGAGCGAAATGAACTTGACACCAACAATTTGCAATTTTTTTTCAATCATCATTATATTTTGATGTAATTTTTTAATATGACGAGATGGTTTGGTGACTATTGTTGTAATGTCATATTACGCTGCTTTGATACTTTATATACTAAATTAAAAAAAAAACGTTTAAGACTACTGGTTTTAATAAACATTAATAACGATAGCAGAACTAACGATATTAAAGAAAGCATCTGTAATACTTAAGTATACAAACAGAAAAAAAATGTAAAAAATACGCTAATACTCTCCATTGCTTCCCTTGGCTGATATAATGCTTGTATATGTCCGTTCATACTGTCATTGAGGCTGCATATATCATATTGTGTTATGTTTTCCCATTCTTCTTTAAGAACCAACCGAAATTTATTTAATGAAGCTGGTACCGCTTTGCGACCTCTAACCCTCCTGCCCAGCATGTCCCAAACGTCGAACATGATGAGCAGTTCATAGTAGTATATAGTTCACAATAATCACCAAAGCCGGCTTGTAATATTGAAAAATAACTTCAAAAAGAAATGATAATTGAAAACATTTCAAATTGTTGGTTTCAAGTTCATTTCGTTCTTAAAAATTAACTAAGGCATATATTGACATGATCCAAAAAACAAAATGCTCAGGAGACATGGTTCTGACCGCAAAATTATATTTTAAGAAAAATTTACACGAAATAATTGCACAGGGTGTTTTAAAGTTAAGGTAAAAAACAACTCCCCTGATTAACCCCTGTATAATATGCTAAATACTAAAGTTTATAGAAAACTGAGTTTACAAATTAAAGTTGATATAATTATATACAGGTTGCTAAAAAAATCAAGAAAATAGGGCTAAAAATAACAAAAATATAACACTTTAATTTGACGAAAAATTTCTCCGTTGCGTTTTTTTTGCATCTCAGTGTAAATATTATAACATTTTTAGCATATTTTAAATAAAAAATGCATTCTATTTAGCTACTTAATTTTATTTAATAAAAATCACCTTTTCTATGTTACCTTGGTTAAACTAGAATTTAGCAATTACTTTAAAATCTATATTCCTTTAGAATGGAAAGCGATTCTTTTTCTCTAAGAATAGATAAATCGAGCGAAAAAGCGCAGTCTCCGCTATCAATTCTACGCTAAAGCAATAAACCTGCGCGAATAAATACTTCCCTTTCTTTGCCTCGCTTAGCCCGAGCGGCGAATGTGTAAAAATAGTTGGAAATGGGCACGTTCGCGGCCTCTAAATTAAATAAACCGAACGTAACGTTCCACCCTATCGACGATGGTCCGACGTAAAACATCCCTAACTGCCAATTTGGAGGTAATGCAATAAATAAAATATCAATTAAAGCAAAGTGAATAAAGAGTAGTATAGAAAAGCAGATGATACCTACGGACTAATAGATATCTAATAATTTAAAAAAATAAAAATTTCCCAAATTTATTATTTCAGTCAAATAAATATCTACTCAACGTGTTTATTTTTTCAGTCAATAATGACATGTATTGACTATTTCCATTCTAAATATCTTAAGAAGGATTGTTTCGTAGCGATTTTTACCAAGAGACATTTTTTACGTAAAAATCACAGAAATGTATATTTTTTCACTCAGTAGTTTTATACAGGTATGGACGAAAATTTAGTACTCTTCAAAAATAGTTAAAGCACATGTAGTGGGCCCCCTGCAAATAGGAGTCATATTGACATCAAAATCAAATTTCATGTCAAAAATTCCCATACCCCAATTTTCATCGAAATATTGACGTTACTTCATAAATTATTTGGAAAAAATCGAAATAAAAATGAAACTTCTACACTCTGTATCACCGAAACTAACCATTTTAGGACATAATTCATACGAACTTTTTTACTTATTTTTATATGCAGAATATGCTGCCGAAGTTTCCGGAATACAGTTCGGACCACCCTGTATAGTAAATATTTCTTTAAATTCAATACATTCATTTTTAAGACACTCTGCATACAAATAAAATTATTGATTTCTAAAATATTATTCGCAAACTAGGGAGAGGGAAATCAGACAAATAACAGCGATAACAGATATTAGGTTAATAGCTTTTATACTACCGTTCAAGACGCGGTGATGTTTTTTTGGTTTAGGTAAGTTTTGTGACAATGAATGTCACAAAGTATAAGGATATCGTTAGGTGTCCATTTTTTACAACGAGGAAACGTCAGAAATCGGGATAACTTAAAAACTTAATTTTTTAACACATAACACGCGATAAGTCAAGAATCACTTTAGATATTGAAACTTATTAAGAAAGTTTTTGAATAAAACTACAATCAATTATTTCTAATGGATTCCGAGATATGGATTTTTCAATTCAGAGTTCCAATAGCGCGACCTCTGTCGAACACCATCTCAATTCCACTTATTTTTACCAAAAGTGCACTATCTAACTTGTTACTAAATAAATGACTCGTTAATAAATAAACAAATAAAATATCATGAGACGTAATTAAATCGTGAAGCTGAACGCATGATGTACAAATGTATACCCTTTTCTAGAATTTTAAGTACTGTTTGGGTCGACCGGTCGACCGCGACGAATCTGCTATATCCTCTTCCACGTCACTTAGCAATTTGCACAGTTTCTCGGTTTATTTCAGACGTTTGGCAACGTTTTTACTGTTCTCTCTTTGTTCAGTACATTATAAACGCATTATACTCTTTTTACATACGGAAATCTCGACCCAAGACTAACCTTTGCCAGCCCTTAGTAGAATCTACCATGCAGAGATTTCTTTTGCCATGTTTCTTTAAAGTATTATTATTATAGTCATTTATTATTCGGGTTTCGGACTTTCATAGCAACATATATTTATTAAATCTGAAATGTCATCGAAATACCTTGTATGATAAAAGAAACAAAATTATATTTAAACTTTTACAACTGTCGCAGTTCATAAAACTAAGTTATCATAAAACTTTTTGATTGTAAGGTATATCGCAAATGCTTATTCTAGGTTAAACATATTATTTTACTAGTTGTACCTTTTTATATTCATTTTAATACTGTGTCATAATATAGTTAAATTATTTTTTCATAACTAGTAAACATATGATACACACTGTTTTAAAATTTTATATACATTTTTTATGTATATTAATTTTTAATACTCTTAGAACAGCATCAAAACTTACATATACTACACATTCCCTAATACTAAGTGCCAATAAGTTTCCAGTAACAGTAGTAGTAAAGAGAATCAAAGAGGCAAAAACAATGAAATCAGATTACGTGTGGTTGAAGCATCAAAAAAACAAGTGGTCGGAAGTCCGCGTTGTTCACAAGGAATCTCATTACAAACGATAATAATATCTTTAGCAGTTCTAGTGTGAAAATTTTCAAAATATGTCCATAGAATTGGTCAACATTAAAAAATGTAATGATGTAATTATTTTAATAGGATGTTAACGGTTTATAACAGACGTGTTTGCTAAAATCTAAAGTATTCTTAAATAGTTGTATTTTGATATTTGAAAAAGTTTTTTCTTTTTTTTTCGTGATTTTTGCTTCTGACGACGGGAGGAGATATACTTCCTGAAACGTTAAGCATTTTTTGTCGGTTAGATAAATTTGTTTTACTAATAAAATACCACTGATAAGCTAGTTTCAGTTTGGATCCAATACGGTGGTGTTTACAAAAAGAAACTTTCTTATTTTGGAGATTCCTCTTCTAGTGGCAAAGAAAACATTTTTTCAATAAATGAGAACACACGACCCGCCACAAAGTTATAGAAATTATATGAGAAACTTTAGTTGACGAAAAAAATCAAACTAGTAACCAATCATCAGTTTACTTAAATATTATAATCCTAGTAACTATCTGAAGTTTATACCGAACGAGTATCAAATTACTCGACTAAATTACTGCAAACGTGTAAACCACGCACAAGTTCCTGCTACCTGCTACATATATGCAACAGCAGGAACTAATAGAACGCAAGATGCAGCCGCCTCCGTCTAGAGGAAGCAATGGGGCGGCAGCCACCCCATTGTATCTACGAGATTGCCATATTTTATACTGGATTATGGTACAACGGGAATATTAGATTTTGTGCAGTAAATTTACATCGAACGGAAACACGAACGCTACTTGTTTACGGAAAATATCGGGATTAATTAGAGCTGTGTCTGGTGCAATCAAGTCACTTAAGCAACATAAATTGAGGTAGTTACAATACTAATATTTCTATTTTATATTTATATTGGTTAAGTACCTATTATGGTTAACGAGAAAGTCACTATATTAATTATCTTCGGTATAGGCGTGTAACTCAATCATATTCAAATCTAGAATGCCACTTTATCTAAAGAAGAAAACAATCGATCAATATGTACTACCAGTCATGACCTATGCATGCGAGACCTGGACACTTAAAACGGACATTATAAAGGAACTGCAGGTCACACAACGCTCAATGGAACGAAATATGCTGGGAATAACCAAGGAAGAACCGTAAAAGAATAGACTGGATACGACGAAAGACCCAGGTAATAGATATCATCCACAGCATGAAATCCCTTAAGTGGCAATGGGCAGGAAATCTGGCAAGAAGGACGGACAACAGATGAACCACAAAAAATTACAGCATGGTACCCACGAGGAATTAAGAGACCTAGAAGAAGACCAAACTTGAGATGGGACCATGATATTAGGAAATCAGCGGGGATAACTTGGGACCGCATAGCCAACAATAGACAACACTGTACCCAACTACAAAAGGAGTATCTAAATATATGAGGGTGGCTACACCATAATTGGAAATGGTTGAATGAGCTAAAAATTTCCCAAGAGAGTGACTCTATTTATGGTTAGCGATATAAGCTTATATTAATTCAGTTAAAAATAAAAGCAATTATTTTCTTTTGTTATAATTATTATTAATTTGTATTATCGTGAAACATAAAATTTCTATTTTTAACCACCCTATGTTGAAAAACAAACTCAAATTATAAAGATCTTTTAATACATTCAAAGTGCAACAGAGTTTCTATTTATTATTTTCGATTTATTATTCCAAAAAGAGAAAATTTCAAACGTTTTAAACAGTTTTTTAGAAAAAAAGTTTAGAAACTTTCATGTTACGGAAAACTTTTTAGAAAATCTAGGCGTGCTTCCGAAAAACATAACGTGAAATTGATTGCGATATAAGCAGTTGTTCACGAAGAAGGATTTTTAAAAAAGCTAAAACTTTTGTGAAAGTTTTATAGGTTTTACTTTCTTTTTTGGAAAATATTGTCGGATTTCATCCTTTTCGAACGCGATGTAACATATTTATATTTTAGTGTTTTAAGAAACTTTAGAGAAAGGGCTTTTTGTTACAAAAAAGCAGTCGATAACTTGTTATAAGACTGTATTTTTGTGACAGAATCATCACTGCTCTATATTTTTTAGTTATACAGCATGTTATACGGATCGTCTTTATAAGAGAAAAACTTTTTTAATATTAACATTTTGAGAAAAATGCATTCTTTATAAAAAATTTTGCTCGTTCTAAAATTGTTAGTGTTTCATGGCTGTTTTATAATGGCACTACTAATTTTTAATCATGAAGGCTTGGAAAAATATATTTCATAGTTAATGTTTCCTTGTCGTGTAAAATATGCCCCAATTGTATTTTTAATCATAACTCAATTTTATCAAATATAACGACGGTGGCTTATCAGCATATTCGGAAAATGCATTTTTAAAGAACAATTTGGTATCACATACTTGTTATGGTATAGTAATCAAATTGTCATAATATGCTAAAAGTTGGCATATAAAACGTTATTCTTAGTAGTGTAAAATTACCTGTAATTTATAAATCGGTAATATTACCATAACATTGGTAATTTATAAAAAAACAGCTTCTTAAATAATATTTTTTTTATTTCAAAATCGTAAAAACATTACAAAAAAGACAAAAACGTTTTTTAAGCTAGTCAGAGTGGCCTATGTTATAGTACGTAATAGAGTGGACAATGGTAGATCATTATTAATCTTGTCATATTAAAGAAACAACAATATATTAATATATTATACATAGGTATATTATTTTAGTACTGAGTAAAATCTATTACTTCGAAATCGATATCTTCTTTTTCCATTTCTTTCTCACAAGCCTCTACCATCCTTAAATGTTCTTCTCCATTTAATAAATTATAATTATGGGCATATAAATAAGTTTTCTTCTTAGTCGATAGACAAATCCATAAGTACTAAAGGTTCTTTCGGTTGGGGCTATTTATAATGGTAAATTTAAATTGTCTGTAGCCAACATATTTATATCAGAGCTGGAGCAAATTCCTACCCATTAGACAGGTCCAGACATAGATTTTTTGCCGAAAAGGACGAATTCTTTAGCAAAAATATTACCTCTAATTTTGTATTGTGCCAGTCAGTGCCCCCATATTAAGATCTACTTGTGAAACATACTTTGGATGATGCCTTGCAATTTCATAGGTGAACTCTGTTGTAATTAGATTTTCATCTTCAGTTAAATTTTCGCTCCGTAGATTTGGTTATAATAGGTAAGCAGAAAGATGAGCAGGTCTTAAACATTTACTTGCCCGTTTTCCAGAATTGCACACATTTTCTTGTTTTCCTACCTAGCAACAGATGAATATGATACTTTGATACATAATAAACCTAACATACCTAACCTAACCTTATTTCATAAAATCAGGTAAAACCTTTTGAGTTTGTTGGCCAGTTAGCTTCAAATATCGTTATCCATTTAGAGATTGGCTTCAACAAGTCATAAGTTGCTTGTATTTGTAGCCAAAATTCGTTTGGAATCAGAAGGCTTACTGTGTTTGGTGAAAGAACATCAGAAATATCTGGGCTATCATCAATTGCTAAGCTTTTTAATGACTATTTAGTGCCCAAAAAGCTTTTTAGACAAGAAACCAAGCAGTCCCATCTTGTTTTGCAAAAACAAGAAAAGAGTAGAGCGGAAAAAAATCAGTATTTCCAATGTTACCGATTTTGCAGTAATATTACGTAATATTACCAAAATTACCGGTAATATTACCGCGGTAATATTACCCTTTACATCACTAGTTACTCGATCTAGAATGTCATTTTCTGTCAAACAAACTAAAAAAATACCGAGGGTACTATTTAAAAATGAAAAGTTGTAGGTAGTAATTTCCGGTGAAACAAGAAGTAAGCGCAAATAATCGAATACAACAATTAATCCTCAATTATGTCATACACTAACATACCAAATTTCGTTTTTTTGTCCGAAAAATAAGAAGTTATAGTACCTATGCATAGACAACTTAAGAATTTTTATTGTAAAACAATCCGGATAGAAAAATAAAAATATTCCAGTTTCTTCCACTCAAGAGAAACAATAATATACAATCGATCCTGTTCGTCTTTTCTAAAATCCAGAGAGACCAAACAGGAGACAGTCGGAGAAAAAAAATAGAAAATGTAAAAGGTCCCATGATGTTGGAGTAAAAACTCTTGTAGGAAACGGAATATATTTTGAGAATAAGATCAATGTACGATGAATGTATACATCTAACATGGAAAGAAAATATATTTTGTTCAACCCATATTTTCGGTAAATTTAAAATCCCTTTTCCATAAAATAATTTTATTTATATTTCTCTGAGGTCTTAAGATTTATTTGATTGGAAATTTATATTTGCTTATCAAATGCTACGATACTTTCTTGGAACAATTTTATATATCTCTTTGAAGTAAATTTTCTTATTTATTTAATAATTTAAAATATATTTTTAAAAATATATCAACAATATACACCTCCAGGCATAAAAGTTCACTACCCTAAAATTTCAATTTTTATCACTTTCTCATTTTTTATCCAACTGCTGTTTTCTTTTTAGTATTGTAATACATTTTAAGGTTTAAATCAAATTGTTGCTTCTTGTCATAATTTGAAAGCAGTCTGTGGTAGTGTTTTGAAATCATAATTGAGGCGGACAATTTTGTTTACAAAGTGTAATTTTAGATGTATTTTAAACATTTTGTTTTTTTAATCTTAATTCATTATTTTATTTCCTGCACAAGCCGCAAATTTTTAAACTAAACGCTTATTTGACGCTTCTTTCATTACTTTTTATTAGATACAGATTATATAATTTTATATTAGTTATATTACATATTATATTAGTTCGTCAGACAGAAATATGCCATGACATCATCTATGGCATTGACAAACTATGGAGAGATTACAAAAATAATTTTCATTTTGAAAAAAGCATTTACTTGAAATATTTTATTTTTAACATTCTGTATCTTGAAAGGTTTTTCCATTTCTGTTTATACAGGGTGAGTCTTAAATAAGTGCAAGTAGATCTCTGTACAAGCTCTGGTACCGTGTTTCAAATAAGTCCAAAATAACCTAGTTATTTTACTTTAGGGGTTTTCGGAAACTATGATCGGGTTAATTCGATCATATGGATTAGAGATCCTTACGTTCGAAATGTAATCCAATTTCAGATATAATCGTTCGGAATGCATAAAAATGGATCGGATTTTAATCATATGATGTGATCCTTCCTACCCTACCAATTTAGTGGGTAAAAGAAAAATCCTAAAACAGCTGTTTAATCTAACCTCGAAAATTTTGTAGTTTTTGGCGGCTATCTGATGTTTTCTATAGTCCTTTCTGGTTCTTTCCTGTATGGGGGGTGTTCCTATATTAGGATTAGTACTTGTATTTGTACCGAAATTGGTGTTTCCGACAAAGATAATAGAGTATTTTCGGTTAGCAATAAAGCAGAAAAAAATGAAAATTATCTCTCTTCAGGATGAAGATGGAGAGGAATACAATATACCAGCGTCTGATGAAGATTATGAGAAAATAATAAATGGAGGTAAGTATAAAACTTTTCTTAACAAAGGGTTTAAAAATAATGTGTTTTAGGTAGTTCTATGTATTTTAGGTGGTAGATAATTATCCAAATCTTTTTTAGATTATCAGTTGGCTAATATCTACTTGCAAAAAGAGATTGAAAGGAAGAATAGGCTCTTAGCCTATCAGCTTCTATTAAATGAGAAAGCCGATGACCCAAAAACTAGCAGCATTGGTCAAAGAGATAAAGTTCAAGGGACTTAGGACAGTAATCTAGCACTAAAAGCTAGTTGTAGCTATTTTTGTAACAAACAAAGTAACAGGACAGGTAGTCTTATTCAATTTTTTTCTACTACTGTAAACACTTGAGTATTGTACCATTTCCAGTTTTACTTAATTCTGTGAAGTTAAATATTTTTTTCCAGAATCATATATGCAGATATATTAAATTTGACTATGATTTTCAGTATCAGTGTTAAATGAGGAAACAGATGATGTACTAAATTATATTGAAATGGAAAGCTCAGCAGAAGGATCTCTCTATGAAAATTCATCAATGTTAACTGATTTTAATGGTAAAAATTACTAATGCAATAGAGAATTTATAATAAATACTCATATTGTTTTTAGCTTCATCACGTTGGTCAGATAAAGAAACAAAATTATTAATAGAGCTGTTTAAAACCAATTTTGAGAAATTAAATGACAAAAAATATAAAAGCAAGTCAATCTATGCTGAAATTTCTAAACATTTCTCAAGATTTACAACTGAACAAGTGGAGAGCAAAATAAAAAATCTAAAAAAGAGTTATAAATCCATTCTTGACAATAACAGTAAAACTGGTCGAGGGAAAATCACTTGGCCATATTTTACAAGTATGAATGAAATTTTTGGTCGAGACCCGGAAAATAGCCCAATGAGTATTGCATCAAATACCTTGGGATTTATTAAAAGTCCTGATAGTCAGGATACTTCAGACAGTGAAAATATATCTGAAACCCCTAAAAAAAAAAGGTAAAAATTGGAGATTCTAGAAAACTTTTAGGACAACCTGAATGGTTTAAAGAGGTGAGAGCAGAAATGGAGTCTCGCTATAGGGGAGAGAATGGAGAAACAGCAGCAGTTTCTGGACATATTTAGAGAATATGTGAATAAGTCAAAGTAAAAAATACTAATTATTTATATAAAAAAAGTTATACCCTATGGGGGAGTCTTTGTCTATTTGGGATTCTCATGTTCGAGTGAAGAATAAATAACAGCGAATTATATAACAGTATATATATTTTTATATTAAGAAATAGTTGCAATGTTGCTGTAAAATAAAACATATTAATAAGTGCACCTGTATTTTTATCAAAAACATTATTCACACCAATATAGTGTACAACCTTTACTTTTATAAACAGGCACTTTTAAACAGAAATTTAACAAAGCACATTATTATTTGTAGAACATTAAATTGCCAAGAAAATAACCAAGTGAATTTTAAAAATACAAGATATAATAATATACATTATAGTAATTTAGTACAACAAAAAAATTTGAATTACAGAATAGTAGAAATGTAATTTCTTTTTGCTTCTCTTACATGATCCTGTTCTTCCCTATAATAATTGTCTTCTTCAAAGTTGGTTCTAAATTATCTTCTAATTCTACATTGTCATTCTGCTTCATACAAACATTATGAAGTATACAGCACACCAAAGTAAGCTTTGGTATGTCCACTGTTAAATACCTGTTAACATACTTTAAAATTCTAAACCTTGATTTTAGCATACCATAAACATGTTCTATGATTATTCTGATAGATGATAACTTTTTATTAAATTTTTTTTGCCTTGCACTTAGGTGCCCATTATCCCTAAATGGTGTTAAAATATAATTATTAAGAGGATAAGCTGAATCCCCTAGTAGATGGAAATTTCCATAAAATAATGCTGCAGGATTTTCTGTCATTTTTAAGTCTGACTTCCTCAAGACTCTGGCGTCATGCATACTACCTGGCCAACCTAGAGAAATAATTACATAATTTGTTTCAAACAAACAGTTGATTTTTTGAATGTTTTAAACCTACAATAGTCTGGATAATTAAAACTTCTTATTTTGATAAATAAAATTAGGTTTATTTTAAAAAAGATGTATATAGATATATTTTATTAACCCACCACAAGAAACATCTATAAATTCATATTTTTCTATTACAGATTCCTTGTAAAATTATAGAGTGGTAGCCCTTTCTGTTTATGTATGAGTCATTTATTTTAGGTTTTGCAATGGGAACATGACTGCCATCAATGCAGCCAATTATGTCAGGAAACCCATTCTGCTCCCTGAAATGTAAACTAGTTCTTTGGGCTTCTGCATGACTAGGCCACTTGATAAATTCATTAGCTATAGCCATTACTGCATTTAAGAATCTGCCAATACATTCATATGCTGTGCTTTTTGATACATCGAAACGATCAGAAATAGACCTACAAAATCAATTTTAAAAACTTTATGTGCTTTGTTGTCAAAGAAATGAAAAACAATGGTTCACTACTAAAATAACTACTTTTCATTAGTACTTAAAAACTTCAACTCACCTAAAAACCTCCTGGTTACTTAAATACCAGATAGAAAGTAACAATTGTTTGCTTTAATGGTAACTGGGCCTCCCAGATTGCCGAGTAAAATGAGGCCCCAAACTACACAATAAAACTTCTACGGTTGACCTTTTATGCGGAAATGAGCTTTGAAATCTAAAATAATGAGATATCAACAGTAAAAAATCAATTGTTATATGTGAGAGTCCTACCGTCGTCCATGTATTTTGGTATGGTTTTCATAATAATTAGAAATCTGGAAGCCTTTTCTCCTTTGAGACTAAAAGGCCCTCAGTTAGCAAAAAAAACCATTTGATCGTCGTCATCATCTTCATCGTTAAAAATTTGATCTTGAATAAAAAAGCAGCAACATTTTATCCATTTTTACTTTTGAAGAAAAACCGAAAAAATATGAATTCAAAGAAAACCACTTGCATAAACAAGACCGGAGACCAGACAAAGCTTTTAACACTTTTTAGAAGTCACAATTTAAAAGTTTATCTCGGTTTATCTGATGATCATAGATTGACCCAAGTTGGGATCTAAGCGTTCGTAAACGTCAAACAACTGACCACCAGTTAAGAAGTAATCTGTAATCAGCTGACGGGATCTATCCAATCTAGGATTATTAATTCCGAAAACCTCTTTTGAAAATTAAAAAAAAGTGTGTGCACTATGTGCGCATATTTGAAGTTAAACTTTTTACTAACAGCTATTAAATTGAAGGATATGAAGGTTATATATTTTTTTATGCATGCTTTTTATAAACCTCCAAAAAATTAGAGTTAATATAAAACTGTTCTAGCTTTCTAATTTTATGTTTTTTAGCTTTTTTTATTAGAAAACGATAATTCGATCATCCGACCGGACAGCCCTGGCAGCTGTGGCCATTAAACCAAAATATTACTACATCTATATCTCTGACTACTATTAACCAACAATTTATTTTGTGTGGTCTGTGGTCTGTTTTTGTTTAAATGTTTTGTTTATTATTCATTATTTATAATGATTTACAGTAATTTTATTAAATTATACGAATATTCTCGCTAATTATTTGTTTGAAATAAATATGACAGTGCCCTGCAATGAAAATACAAGTTACAAACTCTAAATTAAAATTTTGAGCTGGCCAATGAATGATGATTTACCTGGACCGTTATTCAGAAGCTACAAACCTATCGATGAAAATATGCATGAAAATTTTCTTCTCAGCACACAACCAGAGGATATTGGTGCACATCAAGGTTGGTCCAGTATCAAGTTTACTATAATGATTTTCTTAGCCGCTAGCCGCGTATGGCACAGATCGTTACCCAGTGTTGCCACAAGTTTATTTTTCATCGTGGTCATGAGATAGCGGTGTTAAATTGTTTTACAAAGGGGTAGATCTACCCCGAATCGGTTAGCTTTGGCTACACTACCGCTAAATGAAACTAGTCTGTCCGTCTGTATTGTATAGTAATTATGTATAGTCTGTAGCATCTAATAAAAATAATTTGATTCACTTTCACAAGAATTGTATTAAAACATCAGTATTTTTGATAAACACGCGGATTGCTCACAAATACATTTTGCGTCACTACGTATTTCTAAGCTTAGGCTGTCCTTACCACTTTTCGTCTCGCGCTGGCTCGTGCGTCACGGCGTGAATTTTTACTCCCAGCGCGCGGTAAAGAAGTTTATAAATTTAAAATCTATATTTTATATAGTTCTATCTACAAAATGTCTTTTATAAAATACTTAAATAATAAACTGAAATATTGTTTAACTAACAACGGCTAACAATGTTAGCATCATCGGCAGAGGATTAAAATTTTAAGTTTAAATCATCTGGTAATGATGCCAATATGGTTAGCAAAACATGCGTCCAGAGTTTAAAAGTTTAGTGTTTTGGTATATTGTGGTGAATTAGTGATTTATTTTACTAATATAACACAAAAGATTCCAACCTCCAACTGTAATCTAGAGTTTAAAACACAAATTTTTGTGTAACGTGGTAAATGTGTGAATTTATTTCTAAATTCCAATTCACAATTTTCTTGGATAGGAATCACATTTTATAAATAATTGGAAAAATCCGAAAAATTAATCACATAAAATGTTAAAAAAAATATAACTTATCAGACATCTATTATTGCCTTTTTAAATAAAAATATAGAGTGACTCAGCATTGAGTCAAGGCCTTGAATTTTGACTCCCAACGCGCGTAAATAAGTTTCACTTGAAAAATGATTTTTGCTTAAATGTTGAGTAAGTTAGGCTGCAACCATAGACATACTTCTGGGGTCGAAATATACTACCCCTAAAAAATTTGCATTACAGTATTTATAGTATATTGTACAGCTTCTCAAATAGTGCCGTTCGGATTCGGTAATAAACTGTAGGTCCCGTGTACTTGTGAAACACTGATGACACACATCACAAGTACATGCTAAAGGTAGCCGACGCTCTATACCGGGTGTTGCATCGTCGGACGGGACATAGGAAATCCCATGTAAATGTTAATGGGGTCAATTATTGGCTTTCTAATTATTTTAGAGAATAATTCTATTTAGGTTTATTGAAGAGCACTTAAACCCAGCATTCAAAAGAATAACTTTAGATATTTTTGATTAGCTCGTTTACGAGTTATCGCCGATTTTTTAAATATTTCTCCTTTCTTATTGCCCACTGTATTTACTTATGAGCACCAGTCAAGGTAACAGATGCTGTCAAATGAAGTTGTCATTTCAGAAATTTAGCTTATTTAATGCTTTATTATTATTGAAAACTCATTCCTACATCGGAAATCTTGTACTATGTGCCGGGCAGCCATCCATTTGGTACCAAACTTCCTGATTTTTCCTAGCGGCATCATGTAAAGCAGGTAAAATAATAATTGCTAATATTTTCGATGTAGGTTCGAGTTTTTAATAATATTAATAAAGCACTGTAAAGCACTGAATAGATAAATTTCTGAAATGACAACTTCATTTGACAGTTATCTTTTACCTTGACTGGTGCTCATAAGTAAATACAGGGCCATAAGAAAGGAGAAATATTTAAAAATAAATCGGCGATAACTCGTAAACGGGCTAATCAAAAATATCTAAAGTTATTCTTTTGAATGTGGGTTTTAGTGCTCTTCAATAAACCTAAACAGAATTATTCTCTAAAATAATTAGGGAAGGCAATAATTGACCCCATTAAAATTTACATGGGATTCCCTATGTCCCGCTCGGCGATGCAACACCCGGTATAGAGTATGGCACTGTAAGAAGAAAAAATTTGCATTAATTTAAGACTAAGCCTGTATGATATTTTTTGTTATACTTCATGCCGATTCTTTTACTATTCTTAAATAGAAAATAGGAAAATTGATTTTTTAGAATAGGAATTATTTAAAAATTGTCTTTCGGATGATACTAAAGGATGTAGAGTTTTTTATTTAAAAAAAAATCAAGATGGGGCATGGGGTAGGTTTCAGGTAGGAAATCAGTATCTTCGAGTAAAATTATTATTATTATTATTAAAAATAAAATAGGAAATAGAAAAATTGTAAATTGTCAGTCACCTAAAATGATGTCCCTGTACAACTGAACTGTTTAGATCATGTAATAGTATTTCTAAAAAAAAAAGAAAAATTTTGCTATAAAAGGACAGAGTCGTAAAGTAATTCACAAGCCGTTACTGGTGCTGTTATTTGGCGCACAAATCGACGAGGAAATGGCGGAACAATACGTGATTTTATTAGGAAGTCATTCGTACGTTGTCGGCTACTGCACGTGATTTTATTTCAGCACAGTGAAATTATTTGTGTCTCTAATATTTTATTTACTCTTCTAGGTCACATCTGTCTCTCTAAGAAACACTACCAAGAATTAATATAAAAACAAGCTCTTAAAAATAATTTTTTTTATTTAGTAAAAATATAAAACATAATAAAATCATATACAGAAAATTTAAACTTTTTAGTAATTTTACTTCATTAATTAATTGTGATCAGGTAAAAATTGTTAACATGTTTGACTTGATGTGATGTCATTTTAACAGAACGTCAACGGTCTATTGTCAACGGTTTATGTTCATATTAGACGTATCTCTTAAAAACTAAAGTGTTTTTGAATATTTATAGGTTTGGTGCATTTTCCGCCGGTGCTGCCACCATCGGAGAATATCGTAATCAACTAGTATATACAAACACACGGGTTTAAACAGCGAGTATACAAAAAATTTATTATTTAATTATTCTAAAAGCGTTAGGAAGTATAATTTCTCACAATTCTAAACATAAAAATAAAAAAGGAAATATTTTGGTATCTTCAGAAGGTCTATATATATAACTTGTATTATAATTTATTATTCAGCTAAAACACTTTTTAGATGGGTTCAACTACGGTAGCGAGCATAGTTATACGCACCGGTTTTGCTAGCGGGGCATAATTGGGGCTATTTCGGCTATAACGAAATTTTTTAGTGGTGCATACTTATAATTTTTGAAGATGTTCATAAAACATTTAATCACTAGTTGATAAAAAAAATACCATTAATATTGAAAATTATATTTTATCCTCTCATAGTATATCTCATTTATTAATTTTAATTTTTTGATTCTGGAACGAGCACTTTATTTACTCACTTGTTTCGTCGAACTGCTAAAATCCATTTTTGCTTTTGATCAAATCGGTGTGAGAAACTATGAAGTTATAAAATGTTGTTTCGGGCGAGTTGAATATTCGGGAAAGTTGAGTTATTGAATGTTATTGCGCCCAACAACGCTCTTATTACGCTCTCCTTTACTTTTTTCGGCAGTTTTATTAACATTTTAAATTGTCACAACACAACACGACGCAACGCCTAGTTCGAATTCATTTTCGTTTTTTTTACTACCCGAAACAGCGTTACATCACACAAACCTCGTACCTGAGTGTTTTATAATCTTAATAACTGCAATAACAAAAAATTAAAGTACTTAAATAATATGACGAAACCACGATTTCAATATTATTTTACTGCGATCAACATGACGGCGGCGTGAAATACATACCGATAATTTCTGATTTCTGCCGTTGAAGCGCTGCGGTCGGAATTTGTTAAAATCAACTTTTTGAATTAGTTTGAATTAGTAATGTTCTACTATACTGACTGTTTATTTTTTATGGCGCTTACTACCAGTTGGCATAGGTTGTAATTTATTTTTATATTGAGTAAAAATAATTTTTAAATGATGTAGTTTATAATAGGTCTCGCCAAAATTATCATTGATTGTCATTTCCCAGCCGTCTCTAACGCCGTTTTAATTCGATCATACAGTACTTAAAAAATAATGCTACTGTTACGTCATAAAATAAACCTTCTTACAACAGTTCGAACTCACCCAAAAGAAAAAATATCCCGATATTGCTTCCAGCTATTGCCTACTTCGGGATTTATCAATTCATTCCGACCCTGCGTGTAGGTTATCGGGGGCCCTCGGCAATATATCACCCCAGTTTCCGAATAAATAAATAACAGCTTTGAGCTTTTAAATGGATTGTAAACAATCGTTGTTTCGGATAAGCGCTGGAAATAATAACAGGTAGTTGCATAAATAATTGGGCTTGTTCTGCTTGATGTACTAATGCGTCTTGTCGTGTAAATCATTATTCTGTTTTTATTTGAAATTAAACACAAATGGATATTTGTAGAAGGTACTGTAATTAATTGTGCTGTATACAGTATGTCCACGGACAGTTACAAGAAAAAAAGCTTTTTTTATTATCAATATAATATTTTCATAATTTGACGAATTTTTAGGACACATTTAGTAACACAGGACAACACAATAGTTGCAGTCACTTTCTGTTTCATTGGAAACGAGTACAACTTTTGATTTTAAAATGGTACCTTCAGTATTTTTTACTTTCATTGTCATCATTTTCAGCACATGCAACCATCTCCAATAATGGTGTAGCCTCCCTCACATATGTTTCATATTATTATATATTTATTATATATTGTATACTATCTTTGTAGTTGGGTTCATTGTTGTCTATTGTTGGTTATGCGGGTTCAAGTTATCCCTGTTAATTCCATGATATAATGGTCCCATCTCATGGTTGGCCTTCTTCTAGGTCTTTTAATTCCTCGTAGGTACCATACTGTAATTTTTGTGGTCCATCTGTTTTGTGGTCCGTCCTTATTGCCAGGTGTCCTGCCCATTGCCACTTGGGGGATTTGGTTCTGTGCATCTATTACCTGGGTCTTTTGTCGCATCCACTTTATTTTTTTATGGTCTTTTATGGTTATTCCTAGCATATTTCATTAATATCAAATGTATTTATCGAAGGTTTCTTCCCACTCTAGATTGAAATTTAAAACACTATTTTTTAAACGAATATATCGAGAATACCGTTTATATACTAACATCTCAAATTTTGTTTTTTTATGTGAAACAAATAAAGTTATAGGAGTGAGCCACTTTTAAAAAACATCCGGTATATTAATAACGTTGAAGTCAATATGAGAAGGCGGCCAATGAGAAATTTGAATATAGTTAATTATATTAAAAGAAAAATGTTTAGTACAGCCAAAAATATCGTAAATATCACATAAATTAAATTCCACAGGATGAGTCTTAAATAAATGCAAATATTTTTAGGGGTTTTATTTCAGAAATACCTCTATGAGGATCTTTTCGTGAAAAAAAAATCAAAATTAGGGATTTTTTAAAATTTTTAGTTAAAAAACATTACATATTGTTAATATATGGCAACATGGGTAGGTAGTAGATTAAATTTATAAGAAAGAAAACCCAGAAAATATCCAGGGGTTCTCAAAATTTAGCAAAAATAATTTATTTGCTATATGTTTTTTATCTCTTGTAAAAAAAACGCCGCATAGTTTTTGAGAAAAAAATTGAGGATTTATTTTTCCAGGGCAGACCTACAAAATATACAGCGAGTTCCCATATTCTGTGGACAAGGAAGAATTACGTATTTTTTTAAATCAAAATAAGTTAATTGTATATAATTTACCTTTATATGAAAGTGCTTCGTTTGTCCGTTAGAGGGCATCAATAAAAAATAATCCCGAAAACGTTAATCCATTTAAAATGTATTATTTTTTTAAGCTTTTTATGAAGCTTATTGTGAAATATAATTTCTGATACTAATATAAAATTTCATATTTTCGCCTACTAGATTATTAGAGCATAATACATTTTATGCGCCTCCATAGCTTTATGTGACAAAAAACATTTTTTGGAAATCTTTGGAAAAATCATTTTACGAAAAAAAAATCGGTCTTCGGTTGAGTTGGAAAATATTCATACTAAAATTTATGTAGGGGTTAAAGTAGTTTTTACATTCACGTACTTTTTCTTGATTTTTGTGAAAGTCAAATATTAAAGCACTTAGCAAAACATAGACACCCAAAATTTCATTCAAATCGGAATAAAATTTCTTAAAATATCTGAAAAAATGTGTTTATTTTTTTAAAGTTTGATGCCCTCTGACGGACAAACGAAGCACTTTTGTATAGAGGTAAATTGTGTCCAATAAACTTATTTCGATTCCAAAAATACATAGTAGTTCTATATGTCCACGGAATATTGAAACACCCTGTATATCAGACTATCTCTATTATTTTACTAACATTTTATACTAATCTTAAAGGTAAATATTGCACGAACAAAATTAGCAATTTACTTAACAAAACCAAGTTCGTTTAACGAAACCGCCGTTTTCCATTTAAGTAGAATAATTTAAGAAGCAATTAAAAGCGAACAAAAAACAAATTTATTAAATACCGTTATAATTAGTAAAATTTTTAAAATGACTCTCCAGAGAAGCAATCTGCTCTCCTTTTTTCCGGTACGCGTTCCGTTTAAGTTTTATGTGGGCGGAATTCAAATCCGGGCCAAGGAAAGATTTTAAAAGTTCGTAAAAGGAGTTGCCAAGAGCCAATGGCTAATATATAAAAGCACCCTGAATCTTACTTT
>NW_022146130.1:0-5732 GCF_002938485.1 Sitophilus oryzae | reverse complement strand
ATAGAATAATATATCTAATATTTTAATATTAATGTATTTACCATAATATGTATAAGTAGAGTCTGATAAGGAAAATAACTCGTAGGTGTGGAGCCTGGAAAAATGCCTTTTTATTAGGATTTATAGGATCCCACAGATATGATGTTAATCAATAAAACTAGTACTGTATTTTTATTTTTCTACTTGCTATATTAAAATTCCTTAGTATTTTTAGTTGATCCCTTGTATACGGCCAGCGTTCTGACTGATAAAATAGCACTTCCGCTGCACCCGGTAAACGTACAAATTTTTTGTCACCTCGAAGGGTCACGGGCCGCCTTTGAAGTCAAAATAACAATAGAATTCCTTAAAGTGGGCCAACTGGTATGTATTCTTTAAACTGTGGTAATACATTTTTTAACAGTTTCTGTGAGTTTTTTGGCATGTTGCCAATTATGCATTTAATCTATTCTGTGCCCTGTGTCCCATTAATGCTGACAAATCTTAGATTTGTGAAAGTCGCCCATTCTAAAATAATATTTATGTTCTTTAATTGGAACATTTGAGGGTCTAGATGTTTCACGAATATAAAATTTGTCGCATTCATATATTACAGGGTATTTATTTGATTCCCAATTTGTATATAATAATCGAATTATAAATATTATTTTTCTAGTTTCTTGGCATGTGCTTTTCGTGGCCCCTCAAATCGAATCCTCTCGGGTCATTTCGCTGGTCACTCGTCTGGTCAGTTGGCCGAGTAAACAGGACGCGGTCCTAAGCGCGATATAATTGAGTGGCAATGGACTCGTGCTGGGCTGGACAGTGGTCAGCGGATGAACACGGACTGGTTCGCGCGGACACGGGTCCTACATGTGTACTCACTTGTGAAACCGAGTATAAAGGCGCGCGTTTGCAGTCGGAACTGGAAGAGATTTATGACGTTTTAATTTTTAAGGCGGGTCGTACGGACATGTTCTATAATAAACTAGTTCTTGATAATACGATTGAATTTTAAAAAAATTGTGCGTGCACTATGTGCGCATATTTGAAGTGAAATTTCTTAGTAACAGCTATTAAATTCAAGAATTTGAAGGACATGTAGTAGGTATGTTTGAAAAATTGTACTTTGAAATGTTGAAAAAGTAATAAATGAAAAATTAATATATAATTTGATTCTGTCCGTCTGTTCGTCTGAGAACTCCAATCGGGTACCTCTATCCACGTGCCGAGTTTGTTTCAAATCGGGTCGTAATTAAGAAAAATCCTGACGATTTCGTCCATTTAGAGACATCGGCATCGGTTCGAAACGGCGAGGGCGCCATCCTGTAGCCCGTCCCCAATTACGCCAAAACCGACATTTTTCTTCAATATCAAATCATTAGTCCCACCTTGATGAAGATGTAAAAGAAACGGCATACCCAATTTTGCAGAGTGGAACCGTGTGCACCGTAGCTCACATAGCCTATCCACCAAATTTGGTCGCGATCGGATGACATCAACTTTTGTTGTTTCTCACGTCAAAATTAACTGTCACAGTGACACGTGTCGTACACAGTCAAGTTGGCCTTGATCCAATCTATCGACATATTGTATGCAGGGTGTCCCAAAAAAGTAAAGATAAAGTTGTAAGTATTTTTAAATTACAACCTCCTTTTTAGCCGACCAATTCTTAGGTATTATAATTAATAATTATTATAATACCTAAGAATTAAAATTAATAATTATATACTTAATTCAATAGGTATGGTAGGCTATTAAGATCGGCAAAAAAAAAGTTTTTTTAATTTCACTCAAAATGAGTTATTTGGGTCACAAATGACCTAAATACAAAATATTTTCATGGTGTCTGTCTGTCTGTCCGTCTGTAACACGATAACTCAAAAACCGCTAAACCGATTTTAACCAAATTTGGCACAAAAATACTGTGGCACCAGAGAATCTGGCCATTAGTTTTTGGTGGGGATGGGGGGTTGGTAAGGAGGTATGGGAGGGGGTTAAAAATTTAAAAAAAATCGTTACTCCAAAATTACAGTAGCTAGCGAAACGCGGTTTTCAATTTAAGATTAGGAATAATATTTGCAACAAAATTTGAAATAACATCAAAATCAGCCAAAATCGCAGTTTTTGAGATAAAAAAAATTGGAAAATTCCTTTACTTTGAAATTAAAAGAATTGCCTACCAACTTTTTGTTAACATATTTTAGTATGGGCGGCTATACTGTGCCTCCCGGCGCCAAATTTGTTTTGTTCAGAATTGGCTTCAGCACCACATTTTCCATGTAGTGCACTCTGTTTATTTGAAGTTTTTTTCATACTATTTCTTATTTACTAAAAACTTTTGTTAAAACCCAACCAACCCAAACCAAAAACAGTATATCTGAAAAGTGGTTAAAACCTGGATTGAATTTAACTCTCGAAATACCTCTTATAGCTATATTTTCCTAAACACCATGGACAACAAAACAAATCTGTGAACGAAAAGTCGCATTATCTTATACAGGGTATTTTTACGTTGTGGCCAACATTGCAATATTAAAAATGCTCTATTTCATACACCGATCTACATGGCCATCGACACCGCGTGGTCTGGATTTTAACGTATAAGACAGTGATGTAGAGGGCTTAATGGAAAATCAAATGCATTAAAAAGAGATAAAAGTTGGGTTGATACATTTCTTCTATGCAGTATTGCCGGATTTTGTATCAAAAATTTCAACACTTGTGCCTATTTAGGGTATTTAGGCATTTATGAAAATGTTAAACCCAAAACGGGTTGGAACTTTATTTTTCACAATTAGTTACTTCATTACTATTTATTGCTACAAGCTATAATAGATTATATTTATCTGAGATAATATATTATCTTCATTTCAGTAGTATACATGAAAGTTTTTAAAATAGTTTATTTTTTACACATTTTACACATTTTCATACAACGTAAAACCGCCAAACCTGTATACCTCTCTTCTGTCAACCGGTAATTTATATTTATCTCTGCATGTCGCATGCATTAAAATACAGACCACGCGGAAGAAGTGACCAGACCTAGCAATGACTAAAGAATACAAGGACAAATAACACCCAAGACCAAACTGTTAACATTCTTCCAAATAGTGCCGTGGTACATATTTTTCTTAACATATAGCCGCTTGAAGCGATATTTATATTTTTAATAAATGTTTTGACTATATGCCTATGGTGGTATGCGGTGGTATCATATTAATTAATTACGAAAAAAATGTATTAAAATGTTAACAAAATTTATTAGTTATTAGGTATAGTTTAAATGTGTTGATGTTGGTTAAATATATTTTAAATTGTTATAAAATTCTGCATCTCTCATAGCAAATATTATTTTCGTTTTAATTGATGCTCACAGCTAGAATTTTTTTGCATTACAGCCGGTGCCGTTCAAAGCCTACTGATTTAAAGCGGGCGAATTTTTATATACTCTATATCTCCAAGAGGAATCGAGCAAAATATCAAGTATGTTATATTTTTGGAAAGGTAATTTTAAATCCTTTTCAATAAATTAAAAATATACAGGGTGTCCCCTACAAAAAATCAAATTTTCTGTTGATAATTCTTAAATTATTAATTTTAAAAAAATTATACTTAAACCATTAAATTCTACGTAAAAAGGTGCTTTGGAAATGTTTTCATAAAAATGCAAAATTTTCCATAGCAAAAAAGTTACAGCGATTTGTTAAAAATGCATATTTTTGAAAAACACCCCGTAACTCCGAAACGGTAACAGATACCGATATGCGGTTTTCGCCATCATGTTTTTGACAAAAATTGAGCTCCAGACACCGATATTAGTTTTTGTCTATCTCCTACAGAAAAGGGTGTTTCCATTTAAAGGCGTCGAATTTGACTCACCCTGTACATATAATATCAGAAAAATAATTATGAAATTCCATAAAAAAACGCTAGAAAGGTAGAGTGGACTGTGTTTATTTCCCTATAAAACGTAACTCCTGGCTCTTTCTTATCATTGCGCCTTTTACAGAAAGCTTAACAAATTACCAATGTAATAAAGTTTATACAAAGTTCACTACACACAACAAACTATTTAAAATCGCTAAAATTGTCGCTGATGACTCATTCGGTACCAAAAAAAACCAAACCAAACCGTATTTTTAAATACGAGCGATATTTCGCTCGAGTACTCGAGTGATCACTCGGTTATTGCAATCGCTTGATACTCGACTACTCAATTATTGAAATTAATCGGTTTTTCCCATCACTAATTAAAGTCGGTCCAGCCGTTATCCATTTATCAATGGTGTAACAAACCCGAATTTGTAATTAGATACCAAGAAAAATTAAAGCAGTAATTTATGATCTGTCGGGTATATTTTTTCGGTATGTTTATTAAAAAACTCTAGAATATTATACTACAGTTATTTTTAGTACTATATAAACCCCAGTCTGGCTGAATCTGATTTCAGTTTTACTACGTAGGTAAATGTAAAAACGTCCCAACTTAACCCTTCCTTTTTCAGGGGGAGTCCTATTTGGGTGACCGCACTTTACCTACCGACCCAAAACAAAATAGACATTTTTTACTCTCCGCGCATACCTAGGCGTTATTATTATTTAAATCTTTATCTGTAACCCTTTTCCTAGTCCAGGTAGTGGAATATTTTTCTATTCCGTACCTCTGGCGTTCCGCTCCTACTGCACAATATGTAACAATTGTGTGCATCGGAAATTTGCATACCGGCGGCGGCGACCGACGCGGTTCTGATTAAAAAATTTCCAGCTGTGTACCTGAAAACGGCGACCGTGAAAGGGTTTGATTGGAAGGCATTATAAATAATGTGGCACTTCCAGAACGGGACCGTTGTGAGTACAGATGGTCGGGGAGATAAGGAATTGAAACGGTCGTCGATGGCGTTCGCTGTGCTTGATTTTTCCTAATAACAGATACGAGTGCTTGTTCAACTTGATTGCCAAATTGTTTAATTAAGTCAGAGTGAATTCATAAAAGTTTCCAAAAATAAAATAAAATACCGGGTGTGTTCCATAAGAAAAAATATAACTTTGATATGGATCTTAGTTTTGAAACACACTGTATATTTCAAAATAATTTTAAATTGTGCACATTGCCTCCCCACATATACCCATAAAATATTTTGTTTCTACATATTTCCGTTTTTGTATATTATTGTTCTGGAAGAATATACAAGATTAACAAAATCTAAAATTTTAATATTAATTTTCTTTTCATCCTAGTATTTATCCAAAATTGATTGATCCAACGAAATATATTATACGTATATGGACGTGGCGCAAAGTATGCGAGTGATAAGTGATAGATTACCGCCCGAACCTGTCAAATACACCATAAAACCTGTAAATAAGTTATTAAAGTGGTGGGATCTTGCTGTTCATGCGTGCTCCCGCTTATTGATCTATAATATATGGAGCCATCCATCAAGGAATATCTTAAGCTAAGGCCCTTATACGCCGGGCTACAGCGGACCAAATCGCTCGTCAACCTGATCTATGCCCCTATTCAGGATCGGATCCTGGAAAATTGAAACTAGGAAAATACCCAAAAGACTGGTTGGTCTCATAAATAAAAATTTGTTAAAATCTGTATCACACTCAAGCAACTTCTCAATAAGTGTATATTTGTACGTGAACCCTCAAATTTAATGCTTTTTCGTGAGAAAAAAAATAATTTAAATTTTCTCATCCTTTTAATAATTCTATTTATTCCAAAATCGAATCGTCATAAA
>NW_022146129.1:0-3119 GCF_002938485.1 Sitophilus oryzae | reverse complement strand
AGCTATGGAGGTATTCGTATTGGGCCAAGTTGCCATGGATAGTACGCTGAGTACAAGAAAATTAGCCAATGAGACCGGCGTGAATCGTACAAGTGTCCAAAGGATATTAAAAAAACACAAGTTCCACCCGTACAAAATTCAGTTGGTACAAGAACCCAACGAAAACGATTTTGATCGTTGCTTGCAATTTTGTGAAACTATGAGTGAACGAGTGGCGAATGATAATCATTTCCTATTTAATGTGTGTTTTTTGGATGAGTGTACTTTCTTTTTGAACGGTGTAGTTAATCGGCACAACTGTCGGTACTGGGCTGAGGACAACCCCAGGGTTTTTCACGAGGTGCGCACACAAAACCATCAGAAATTGAACGTGTGGGCTGGTATTTTTGGAAATTCTATTGTGGGTCAATTTAACGATATTGAGAAGAACTTCAACGCACAAGTCACAGAACAGCTATCTAGCAACTACCGCACCTGATCATTCAACCTTGTGGGAAGTGAAATTAATGCGTAAACAACAAGAAATAATAAGAAAAACAGCAAATTGGTCGAAGGAATTTATCCTTATCATTTACTCTGATAAATGTTTAAATAAACTTTTTAAATTTCGATCCTTCATATTTTCTCAATGACTCGACCGAATTTCAAAAACGAAGCGGAGAAATATAGATAATAGAAAGCTCTTTTCATTGCGGCACCACTTGACCCCCCTTCCCATTTGAAAAAAGTTGGGGGATGACACCACCGCTTAGAAGTTTGAAGATTTTGCAATCACTTGTGGGGCAAAAGTTGTCCCCCTCACAAACAAAATTGACGTGTTTTTGGATTTTTTGAAATTTTTTGAACGTTTTCGATGGGCCACCCTGTATTATATTTAGGATAAAATAAAAAAGCAAAATATACAGGGTAGCGCCTCTTATACGACGCGGAGGATTCAAGGGGACCGACAGTTTGTATTAAAATAAAATTTTGTGAGCATATTATGTAGGTTAACTTATAGCTTTTTAAAAAAAAGTTACACATTAAAGTTGTTTTTTTTGTAATGGAACACCCTATACAGGGTGTCCCAGAAATAAGTGCAAGTATTTTAAGGGGTGGTAGATTTCGATAAAAGAAACATATTCTCTTTATCGTTTTTCAAATAAGTCCAAAATAACGGAGTTATTTTACTTTGAAAATTCCACACCTGTAATTTTTAACCAATCAAAACGTGTTTTTTGACAAATCGCCATGGCAACGGATAAATTTTAGTGAAAATTTTTTCCTTGTGGGCACCCAACAGCGAATTATACTGGAAATTTTTTGACGTTTATAATGACAGAATATCTTTTTGAGAGTCTGGTTTTTATTTATTTACATGATAATTTTGATACACTTCAATTACAAAGCTGAGATGTTTTCTATATTCTTTGGACACCTCCTTTCTTCTTAATGGCGAAATGTAGGACTTGTCTAATGACACTATTTTATTCCCTTTTTTCCATTTAGCACTTTGATTTTTGAGTTTTATTATTATGCTTGGCTGTGGATTTCCATAAAACTTTGATAACACTTTCCTTGTAGTCTTCAGAGTTCTTTTTTCGCATATTGAACCCATAATCTTCAAGAATAAGCGCCAGTTCTTCCACAGGTATATCCGCTTTGTCGAAATCATACGATTTTTCTGCGCAAAAGTTTGTAAACTGCTTTCATACGCTTGACTTCGATTTCCTAGTATTCGCGGGTTTCAAAACTGCTTAATCTCCTGGCGAATATTTTCTTTGCTTTCTTGACCGAAGCGAAACATTTTTTTAAGTCGTGCCGCTTGACAGCTTCAAAACTGAAATAGTTTTTAGGTTTGGGTGTCACTTAGTTACCATAGTAACTAAATAATGAAGTCGACCAAAAATCGAAAAATACATTTTAATTATTTGATTTTCAAACACAATTTGGTGTGGAATTTTCTTACCGAATACCACACGAGGTCAAATTAAATCCGGAATTTTTTTCTCGCTCATGAATATTTTTAGAAAATTATCCCTCGTCTTCGACTCGGGATAATTTTCAAAATATTCATGAGCTCGAAAAAATTTCCGGAAATAATTTGACCTCTAGTGGTATTACTAAAGAAAAAGTGAAAATTTCCAAAAAAATTTATTATTTGCCTTGAATTTTGAGAACCACTGCATCTTTTCTGGATTTTCTTTCTTGTAAATTTAATTTAATACCTATGTTGCCATATTATCAAGAAATGATATTTTTTAACTAAAAACTAAAAAAAAAATCCAAAAATTTTTTCAAAAACTTTCGAATTTTCAAAATGTTTTTTTCGCGAAAAAAACCTCATAGGCGTGTTTCTGGGGTTGAACTATACTACCAGTTAAAATACTTGCACTTATTTCTGGGACACCCTGTATATTAACTGTTTTTCGGATTCTAGGAGAAAAACAAAGGTGAGTTTCCTTTGAGGTATATGTGTAAGTATACTTACATACTATTATATGACTAAAATGTAAGGTTTTTTACATATTTAACATTTTCTAAAAATGAAGAACAATTTTTTTATATTTCAATAAAAGCTACCTAAATTCGAATTTACCCAGTATAGCCCAATATGTAGTTAAAATAACGATTCTACTTTAGATCAAATTAAAACTTGGCCGAAAAAGTTATACAGGGTGAGACAAAATTAATATTGAACATTGGTCACCTTTAAAAGCAATAAAAAGATAATTAATCCAAAAAAAGAAGATTTTTAGAAACCCAGTCATTCATATATTTCTATTATTCATACAGTATTTTGATACATGGTGAAAATAGTTAGATATTATATTCTTTGACTATAATATAACGGGGATATATCCAAATAAACCCGGAAAAAAATGAAAAAATATAATTTTATTACTGTGAACTATCCCTCATGTCGATGTTATGGATTCTGGAGAAATGTATGATCAAGGATTTGTTTTGGGTGAATCTTTTCTCGCAGATTTTGCATCGAAATCTTGGGGCTACTCCACATTCGTTTCTCAAATGATTTTTGACAGACACAGGATGTTTGTAGCCCTTGCGACATTTCGGACAATAATAGTTCGCTGAAAATAAGTCAGGATTTGTAATAACGTAAACCAAAATGAGTT
>NW_022146128.1:0-2978 GCF_002938485.1 Sitophilus oryzae | reverse complement strand
TAAGTATTTTTTATGACATTATGATTTTTAATTAAGAAATATAACTATATTAAATACAATGTTATAGCTTACCTGTTCAACCCAGACGTTGGTAGTCATGATTTGATTTTTTAAATTCTGGAAATATAATAATTACGTTGAGTATTTCGTTTATGTCAAGTAAATTACGAGAATCAAGATCAAAGAGAGCTCTGAAAACTTTCAAGTGTAGCCGACTTTGACGTTGATGTGATACGTTGAATGGAATACTTTCTTAAAAGTGATAAATTAGATAGGTATTAGGTTGTTTAATATAAAACGTTTCTATATATTTAAGGTTTTAAGAGTTATTTAATGTTTAATTAAGTTTATTTGTTGAAAATTTTACGCTATACAGTATGTCCCCGGATTGTTTTACAAGAGGAAAAACTTTTTTATTATTGACATTTTGAGAAAAATGCATTCTACAAAAAAAATTTTGCTTGTTTACAAATGGTTAATCCCGTTTATACTTTTCCAGATTTCCGTACCGTTTTAAAGACAATTAGAAGATACATGAAATTATAGTTGAAAATTAGAAAAAAACACGAAATTATGGTGAAGTCAAAAGTCGTTTCTATGGTAATATAATTTAGATTTTATTATTTGAAAGGTGTATAGGATAGATAGTTAATATTAATTTTGATTAACGTCATATTTTTTGTTGTTGTTAAAGTATCAATTTTCCGATAACTATTATCACCCTTCCCATAGCATTGAACTAAAAAAACTTTTGAGCTTCTTTAACATTTTAAAACAACTAAAATATGACGTTAATAAAAATTCTATCGATAAAAATCTATGAACGAATAAAAACGAAATTATATTACCACAGAAACGCGTTTTGATTTTTAGGACTAACCATATCATTTAGATCGGAATACCCGTCAATAATGCTAACAGATTTAGGAAAATGTACGTCCAGTGTTAAGGACTATTAAGGATTTTGTTGACGTTTTTATCATAACTCTTTGATATATGGGACACTTTTATTAATAATAGATCTAAAACTGTGTCTTTTTACTCGTAATTAATATTTATCAACACTAAATAGATTTTTTTAAATAATTTAAGTAGGTTTTAAAGAAAATTAAAGATAGATTTCTAGAATTAACTTTTGGGTAGCTTCAGTCAAATGTTTTTAAAGATTCTTAAAACAATAATTGTTATAATATACAATGAATATTATTTTCTTATTATGGAGAAATTACACTTGTCTGTACACTAATATAATTTTTTCTTTATTTTCGGAAGATAACAGAGTGGCACACCTCATTCGCCTCGGTTGATTATACAAAAATGGAAAGATGTAGAAACAAAATATTTTTTGGGTGTGGGAAAGCAATGTGCATAATTTAAAATTATTTTGAAATGTACAGGGTGTATCAGAACTAAGATCTATACTAAAGTTATATTTTTTCTTATGGAACACCCAATATTTTAGTTCATTTTTGGATTCTGGGCATCAAATAAGGCATTTTCTATAAGGGTTTAATATGTTTAAAAGCTTTGGTTTTTGAGATATTTAAAGATATTTAAATATGCATGCCATAAATGCCTTATACATTAGTTTTCAGAATTAAGAATTAGTACTGAGTTTCGGGCCAGAGAAATAAACTTGACTAAAAAATTTGATTGATTCCTTAATTGTATACAGGGGTATCAAAAATTGCTGGTCTATTTTAAATATTTATTTTACATAGAAACTTCGTTATTTCAAATACAACACTATGTATTTTTTTAAATAAGTCGAAGCAGATTTAAATGCTCTTTCAAACTATATTAGGGTTTCCTATACCTATCTAGCTCAGATTTTGAATAAAAAGCCATTTTTAAATAAAATTGCAATCATGATGGCTGGTGTCGCCATGACAATTTTCTAATGACACTTAGTAGCTGTTTTGAAAATCGACATTAGTTTATGAGCTTTATTTAAATTTATATAACCGGTTATTTTTATTTAATTTACCTGCAATAAGGTTCATAAATAAGTATTAATTTGTTATTTTATCAAGAAAAATGAAGCGGTATCTGCTGGCGGAAGGTGTGTGATTTTATTTTGTGAGAACACATATTTTATGTGGCCTGAAGAGTTTATGCTCAAAGATATCCAAATAGGAATTTTCTTGACAAGCGTTTCTTTGACAAACTACTTTTCCTATTTTGCACAGCTGATAGTGTAGTATATGAAAAACCTATTAGACAGAAACTTATCGTTGTAAAGAAAATTAATTTGCCTTAATTGGTTCTTTTATAGAAAATCCAATATATTTACAAGTCATCGTAATATAAATCGCAAAGAACTACTTCTTTATTTTTCTTGATAAAATAATAAATACTTAATTATTAAACTATTGTAGGTAAATTAATTTAAATTAAACTGTTAAAAATTTAAATAAAGTCCATAATCTAAGGTCGATTTTGAAAATAGCTACTAAATTGCATTAGCAAATTGCCAGGCCATCTTGATTGCCATTTTATTGAAAAATCGCTTTTTATTCAAAATATGAGCCAGATAGGTATAGGAAACCCTAATATAGTTTGAAAGAGCATTTAAATCTGCTTCGACTTATTAAAAAAAATACATAGTGTTGTATTTGAAATAACGAAGTTTTTATATAAAATAAATATTTAAAACAGACCAGCAATTTTTGATACCCCTGTATACATTTAAGGAAGCAATAAAGTTTTTTAGTAAAGTTTATTTCTCTGGCTTCAAAGTGACCACAAGAATTAGTTCTGAAAAGTAACGTACAGGGTGTTGACAAACTTTTTATTATAGCATGCATATTTAAATATCTTGAAATATCTCAAAAACCAAAGCATTTAAACATATTAAACCCTTATAATAAATGTCTTATTTTATGCCCAAGAATCCAAAAATGAAATAAAATACCGGGTGTTCCATAAGAAAAAATATAACTTTGGTATGGATCTTAGTTCTGACACACCCTGTACAT
>NW_022146127.1:0-5113 GCF_002938485.1 Sitophilus oryzae | reverse complement strand
ACGATACAAAAAAACTAAATATTTTCAATTTATTTTGTTTTCTTTAAAAGATTGTTTTTTAAGTTTGCTAATACAAATGAATAAAATGAGTTACAAAATAATTTAAAACCCCAGTTTTCAATGGAATCTGAAATATGATTTTTATTCGTTTTATTGAGGAATATTTAAAAAAGTCCAAATAGTTATTTAAAACAATCACTATTAACTTTGAAAAATATGCTCTAAACAAAAATTTATAAAATTATAAGGAAGTGAAAGTCAACATCTTCGACCAAACTTAAGTAGGACACCCTGTATATTTGTGTTAAAAAAAAGAAAATATTACAGGAGACTTATTTATTTTGTTTGTAAACACTATAACGTAGTTTCAGTCATCTTTCTAAATTGACACGGTAATTATTTGGGATAATAATTTGAGTCTATTAAGTAGCGTCGTACATATAGATGTATCATGAGTCTTGAGTATAGGGGTGAGCCACTTTTGAGACGCACCCGGTATATGTGTTTAATTGTGTATCTTATTTTTTATTTGTAACCACTATAATCTAGTTTTAGTACACACATCTGTCGCTAAGCAGTTGTCAAAGACTGAGTTTCCTTTATTCTTTCTTTTTAATTTTTTCATCGTTCGCTGATCATCAATTTAATATCCGTGGTTTGTCTTTTTTATCGACTATCAAGGGTATATTCTAAAAGCTTTAAAATATTAGCTTTAATTTTAATTAAAAATCGCTTAATCGAAATTACATTCTTTCTATTAAAAATATTTATAAAAAGAGAATCATCTATTGCTGAGTTATGAAAAATATAAATGAAACTTATTACAAAGTATGATCGATTGACTTTTAAACTGCTACAAACTAAAGATTTAAAGTAAACTGAATCTTTTATAATAAACGCTATAAAAATTATTTAGTCTAGATAGAGCTGATATTAGAAAAATAATGAGGCAGTTTGGAATTATTGTTCTTATGTTCATAACATTAATATTTATTGCTACAATAAATATTTAGTTTAAGTTTACTGTAGTTCTAAACTCCCATTAATATTCCTACTAGGACTGTTATTTCAAGCTATAGTCTTTTAGTTATCAGATCTATAAATTCAGATATTCTTAATTCCACCTAGACATAATTCAGATTCAGATAGCAAGATAAACAATATCAGAAATCACTTTTATAATTATTATATTATACAATATGATCGAAAAAATATACGGTATTTTATAATTACTTTCTCAAGAATATGATAATATGGGGTCGCACCACTCTGGCACTTTGTGCCATTGTATCGGTTTTTTAATCGCGGTGCGATCCCTTTAGACACACATTTATTAATACTAATATTATTCTGTAACACTTAATGGGGGTCTAATAAAGAAATTTGAATTTGAATTTGAATTTGAATAAAATGTTCAAAGTAAAATAAATATTTTGTTAAAAGATTTGTTTTGTTACAGGATTTATCATGACCATCGCATATGCTATGATGGGAAAAACCCTATGTACTCCGATTCCACAATTTGATAACACTGAATCGGCTTGTATACAGCAAGTAAGTACATGACAAATAATCAAACCGGGTGTTGCATCGTCGAGCGAGACATAGGAAATCCCATGTAAATTTTAATGGAGGCTTCCTTAATTATTTTAGAGAATAATTTTATTTAGGTTCATTGAAGAGCACTAAAACCCACATTCAAAAGGATAACTTTAGATATTTTTAATTAGCCCGTTTACGAGTTATCGCCGATTTATTTTTCAATATTTCTCCTTTCTTATGGCCCTGTATTAACTTATGAGCACCAGCCAAGGTAAAAGATAACTGTCAAGTGAAGTTGTCATTTCAGAAATTTATCTATTTAGTGCTTTATTATTATTATTAAAAACTCATACCTACATCGAAAATATTAGCCATGAATTACACTACCGAAGAAAAAGTATTGATGATTAAATGGTATTATCAAGCAAATAATTATCAAAAGGTGTCGGACATGTTTGCTGCTCTGTATCCGAATAGACCGATACCTGGAAAATCTACAATCGCAAGCAATATCCAGAGATTTGAGACCAAAGGTACCCTAATAAATAACTGCAGATGTGAAGCAAGGCAGGAACAAAGAGATGGTGCAAGAAATGATACCGACTTGGAAGTTTTATTGTGCGTGGAAGAGAACGATGGAAAGATCAGCACAAGGAAACTTGAGGATGAAATAGGAATAGATCACACTATAGCGTTTCGAATTTTGAAACGACATAAATACTATTCCTTCAAATATGAAAAGCACCACGAGCTACGAGATGGGGACGAAATACGGCGGCAGGCGTTTTGTTTTGATATGATGGAAAGAGCAAACACGGATAGGGAATTTTTAAAAAACATATGTTTCACTGACGAATTCACGTTTACCTTAAATAATGAACCCAATGTTTAAAATTATCGATTTTGGAACAAAGAAAACCAACACAGGTTTGTCGAAACAAGGACGCAATATCCACAGAAAGTAAATGTTTGGGTAGGGATATTCGGACACAATATTATCGGGCCATTATTTCTTACGCGAAATTTAAATGCAGAATATTATTTGGAACTACACGAAAATCATATTTTACCTGCTTTACATGATGCCGCTAGGGAAAATCAGGAAGTTTGGTACCAAATGGATGGCTGCCCGGCACATAGTACCCTGGCTGTTCGGGAATATTTAGACAATAGTTTTAACGGAAACAAGACAAAAATATAAACGGTTGAAAACAAATTTGTAACAAATCAAAGACATTTCTGTTGTATAGAGTGTATGTTAAGATGTGCATTGTTATCTGTTCAATTTTAATTTAAAAAAAAAGATGCAGTTTTTCTTAAATTACTTAAAATCGGCTTATCCAAAATTGTTCAAATTTTGCATGTGTATTCAGCATAGGCGGACCTTTAAAAAAAACTTTTTTCTATAGCAACTGTTAAAATTGTCTTATATCTATCAAAAATACTAGATAAAATAGTACTTTAACCGCAAGGATAGATTAAATGATACTAAATGGAAGTAGTTTGGATATGGCGTTTGTCGCCTCAGCCTCAATATCTGTTGCTAATTTACTTATTTCGTTTTGAGACATTTCTGGCTCCAATTCAATCAGCAATCGACGCGAAACAGAATTAAAAAATATTGACTCAAAACTGACAACTAAAGAGACAGCTTTATTTATTTGTCAAATTACATAGAAACCAACGCCAACCCAGCAGAATATATTTTCTACTCATAATAAATTCCTTGAAATAATAATTTCCGAATATTTTTTAAAACGTAACTCGCTATGGAAAAAATATTGTTTTATACACGACCTCAAATATATGGTGTTTCAAAAAAAATCTGGAAACTTGCCCAAAGAGGTTGTTACATTTAACATAAAAATAATATAAAAATATGCGAATAAATGAAATGAAATCGATATTGAAATGTAACGCGGAAAATTTTAAATTCATTCAAATACGTTTGATATGAAAGCTGATTTCCATCAAAATACTCAATATGATATTCAAAGTTACAAATTTTCCCTGTTTCAAAATCGGTTTAGGAAAAAGAGGAGACCGCAACGCGGGAAACCTCACACACTGGCGAATTTCTAAAAAAATTCCTGACCAAAACCTAAAATATGAAAAGTTGATTTTGCTTTTTAACATTTATTGAATTGTTTGCTTATCAAGGTACAGGGTGGTCCAAATTGGACGCTTTTAAAGGGAAACTCTCTTTTCTATACGTACGAGTTAGACGAAAACTAATATTGGTGTCTGGAGCTCATTTTTTCTCAAAATATGATGGTGAAAACCGCACATCGCTATCTGTTACGGTTTCAGAGTTACGACGGCAAAATTACGGGATGTTTGTGTTAAAATGTGCCTTTTGCTATGTAAAATAAAAAACCTTTTTATGCAGAATTTAATGGTTTAAGTATAATTTTTTAAGATTAATAATTTAAAAATTATCAACCCTTTTTGTTTAAATGTAAACCTAAAGTATCTATTAGAATGTATTTCATGAAAATATTTTAACTTCTACAGGATGGTTCAACTTTTTTTTGTGACTGTATTTTATCACTTAACCCATTATTTTCATATAAATAATTTAATTTTGATTAAAGAAATTTATCTACCATTTTTTCAATTAATTAAATAAATAAATAAATAATATATATAAATATAATAGAATAAATGTCTTTATTGTCAAAAATTTTTACAATTTATAGACAAAGGTAAAGTAAACAAACGAAAGAGAATACAAAACAAGTATACAAATTACATTGTCAGTCTTATTGTTTAAAAGAATAAAAAAATAAAAATAAGATTCAAAAATATTTAGTAAGTTTCTAGTAAATTTAGTAACAGCAAATATTAGACCAGTGTTGACAAGATCAAATTTGATTATCAAAATATAAGTCATTTACTGCGTACAAAGCCTTGTCTAGTAAATAAGATTTCAATGCTTTGCGAAATGAAGAAAATTATGTTGTGGATTTGATTTCAAATGACAGGTGATTGTTCATTTTTTTCGAGTTGTATAATATTGAACTTTTAACTAACTCTGAGCGTGGGGTAGGTAGATAAAGATCATGCTCCGCGTTTCTGAGTGGATAAGTGTGAGATGGCCTTTCTTGAGAAGCTGATACATGCTTTATTAATTAATTGTATTAGGCAAACGGATTCAAATATAAATAAGGAAGGAAAAGTTAATATTTTTAATTTTTTTAAAAAGTCCTTGCAATGAGTTCTGCTGTTTATAGTCCCAGTGAATATCGAACAGCTCTTCTGGAGCTTGAAAATGCGGTCAAATTGAGTCGCACGATCATTCGACTCCAATTTTGATAGCGAAATTCAGTTAATATGATTTATTTTAGGGGGTTTGGCCAGGTTTTCGAAAAATTACGCCTGTGTGTACCTAAATCGAATAAAATATTTTCAGTTTGCCTGTCGAAAAGGGTTTTCCTCGATATCGCTTGACGCGGCAAATAAAGAAAAATTGTTCAAAAAGGACCAACGAGGACATTTTCATAAAATCTTGTTTTCGCCGGATAGTCCTGGCAATTCTCCTACCGCTGAAGAAAGGAAGGTAAACATAATA
>NW_022146126.1:24523-45861 GCF_002938485.1 Sitophilus oryzae | reverse complement strand
TGTAAAAAGAGTCTTTTGGTAAAAATCTCTACGAATAATGGTTCTCAATATCTTACCCAAGTTCAATGTTCTCAAGTTCTCAAGATCTCATCCAAAATCAATGACATTGGATGCAAAGCTGCGTTGGAAAAGCCACATCAAAAAGAAAAACTAAAAATAAAAAACTAGGGCTTCTTGGGCGAAATTCAACGTTATCAATACATAATAAAATTAGTACTTTATCAACAGGTTCTCAAACCTGTATGGACCTATGGCATACAATTGTGGGGTTGTGCTAGTAAAAGCAGCCAAGAAATTATTTTGCGATTCCAAAACATAGTACTAAGGAGTATTGTCAACGCCCCATGGTATTTCTGAAAAAGTGACCTCCACAAGGACTCGGAAGTGGACACAGTTACCAAAACTTTACCTCATTCGCCAAGAGGTACGAAGAACGACTTCACCACCACGCAAAAAATACGTCAACGTTGAGGCCATCCAGCTACTCGACAACAGAACCCACATCAAAAAGCTTAAACAGATTAAACCCTTAGAACTAGTTAATATGCGTTAGTGAAAAGGCAAATAGTGCTTGTGTACGCGATAATATTAGTGTAATTAAGTAAATAGTAAAAAATAAGAAACCCTAGTGAGTAAGTCCTTAGTATAAGTTATTTAAGTATTAGTAATTTAGATTGGAAAAAAATGCTTATTGATCTATATTAGATCAGATTGTAATTATAGTAAATTCCGTCCCCTATCCGCCACCTGGGGTCGCGTTTGATGGGAGTTTGGAGTTCTCCACACGGATTTTCTCAAAAACGGACTACGGAAACACGGAATATCTCAAAAACTGCGACATTGACTGGTTTTGATGTTATTACAAATTTTGTTGCAAATATTATTCCTAATCTTAAATTGAAAACCGCGTTTCGCTAGCTACTGTAATTTTGGAGTTACGATTTTTTAAAATCTTTAACCCCCTCCCATACCCCCTTACCAACTCCCTACACCCACCAAAAACTAATGGCCAGATTCTCGGGTAAAACAGTATTTTTGTACCAAATTTGGTTAAAATCGGTTTAGCGGTTTTTGAGTTATCGTGTTACAGACGGACAGACAGAAAGACACCATGAAAATATTTTGTATTTAGGTAATTTATAAACCAAATAACTCATTTTGAGTGAAATTAAAAAAACTTTTTTCCGATCTTAATAGCCTACCATACCTATTGGTATGGTCGGCTAAAATATTTAAAAACGAAATAATCAATACATGTCATATACATATACATTCATATAACTGTAACAAGTTTATGCATTTAGCTTTAACGTGTAGGGTCACCTATATTTTATACTTTACGATTTCAGTTTAATAGTTCGCATCAACTTAACAATATTTTCGGAATTCGTTGTGTTATTGTGGTTTATATATCTTGATGGTACCAATCCTAGCGTTATAAAAACGAACCCACGCACACTTTTCGGCCGATTCCTTACAATGTCGCTCTCTGAAACACCATATTTTTTAAAGTAACAGTTAATTCCTGATACGAGCGCTAAGTAATACACGAAAGCGCTAAGTCCGAGTAATAAAATGTTTTCTATTTTAAACGATTTTATTTGTGTGAACACTTAATCCTTTATAAGAGTTTTTTGAGAGATGATGAACGTAGCCGATCGTAAAAAAGAACTGAAAATATAAATCTCTCGATATAAGCCTGCTATAAAATTATAGGTTGCCTCTAACTTAAGTCTATAAATTATAATTTAGGACTTTTTTAAATGGAAATTATATATTTCTGTTTATTTTCGTTTTTTTTTTGTTAAATGTTTTGGCTACTGAAAAATAAATACACTTAATTTTATGTTCCTTTTCAATTTATTTTATGTTAGATAATATAAATAAAAGGAAACCACACTAAGTCTAGTTATTTCATTATTGACTTATTTATATCATTTGACTAGATTTCTGCTAGAATATAAAGCTATATTATGAAAATATCGATCAAACCTTCTAAAATTATTAAGTTTCATTTTTGAGTTCTTCTTCGGACTTCTGCTTTTTAGACTCAGTTTGTTTTTGTTATAAACCGACGATATACTTATTTTAAAAGACCTTTTTTGCCCGATAATTTAATTTTTTTATTCATTTTAGCAACTATAATTTTAATGTTAAAATCATTGAAAGCTTGGACATCTAATTGTGAAAAATGCTGTTTTTGTTTTAATATTTTTGGTTTGCATTGTAGAAAATTGCAACTATTTTTAGAAACATCTAATAACATTCAAGTTAAATATAAAACAACAACGTGAAATTTGATTTTAACTCATAATATCGTTTACGTGTGTGTGTTTAATATAATAATAATAGAAAAATTACCTTTTATTTTTTGTGTAACAATGATGATGTCTGATTTCAAAAGTACGTGCCAATTCGATATTTGGATCTGAAAAAAAAAATCATTGTGTTAATATTTTCATACATAAAACGTTTGTTAATATTTCTAAAACAATCGTTTATTAAAGAGGAGTTTTTCTAAAAACACTGTTCTTGAGACTGATTTGTTTAAATATATATATATGTATATATATATATATATATATATATATATATATATATATATATATATATATATATATATATATATATATATATATATATATATATATATATATATATATATATATAACCAAAACTAAGAAGAAAATTCTTGGGGATAGCGGGCTAGAGGCAAAAAATTAAACAATTTTTACAAACGCCGAGAGAGCTTTCGGAAAATATATTTCCTTTTTCAAGGCTAAAACATCACAAAAGTCAACTGAATATAATATAATATTATATAAACTTACGTGTAAAAAGTTTAATTATAAAAATAGAAAAATATATCAATTTCTATATGGAAGAAAGGAACTAAAATTTTGTATAAAAGTTAAAATCTTCTTAAATATTCATGATTTCTGACATTACTAAAAATTATTTTGACATAGAAAGGTAAATTTAATTATTAATAAAAAAACACGTAAAAAACATATAAGGTTAATCACAAGTTACAAATAAAAATAGAGAAAAAATCAAATTTTAAATATTATTTTTATTTTTAATAAAATGGAGTAAGAAAGAATATATATTACTAAGATCCCAATATCTTTCTTTTATTAATACAATTATCATTAAATTAATGTAAATTTCTACCATTTCAAGAAAAAAAAATATTATATAATATAAAAAAAAAAAAAATAATAAAATATATAATATTATATAAAATATTATATAATATTATATATTTTTTTCTTGAAATAGTGAAATTTGCATGTGTGATAATTTGTATTAATAAAGAAAGATATGATTAAGTAATAATGTCTTTCTTACTCCATTAAATAAAGTAAATAATATTTAAATTTGATTTTTCTTTATTACAATGACACAACTTGTGATTAACATGTTTTTACATTTCTATTTAATAATTAAATTTACTATTTATATCAAAATAACTTAAATATCAGAAATCATGAATATTTAAAGACTGCACTGCTAAAATTACAGTTCTTTCTTCCATATGGAAAATTGATATTTTACTAATTAAACTTACACACATGAAACTAATATTAATGATATTCAGTTGACTTTGATATGTTTAATATGAAAAAAGAATATATTTTCCTCAGCAGATTTAATAAAATTGTGAAAAATTGCCTCTAATTCCATATCTAAGGCCCTATCTTGAATTTCAGTTATAATTGATCAGGTCAAGACTTCCTCTTTGTATATATATATATATATATATATATATATATATATATATATATATATATTATATATATATATATATATATATATATATATATATATATATATATAGTGTGTCAATTTTAAAAACTTCCCACCTTTAATATCTTTCTTGCAGTTAAAAATATGAAAAATCGGAAAGACTACGTCAATTTATTAGTAAGGAGACACTTTTAAATGAATATTTTTGGCCTTTTCTTTCCAACCCTTAGGAGAGGGGTAAAAAAGGGGAGTAGAAGATTAGGTGGCAACATGGACAATAGCCATTACATTTTTCTAGTGGGTCGAAATTCGAAATAGTAATAAAGAAAATATTATAAACATTAACGTTTCGCTTTCTCAAATTCGAATGAGTTGCAACCTCTAATCAGTTTCACAGGAGGATTTGTTAACATTCCAGTAGGACGGTGCTATAGCTCATTATTTTTTTGCGGTTCGACAGTGGTTAAACGAGAGATTTCCGGGTACATGGATTGGCAGAAGGAGACCAATTGAATGGCTTTCAAGATCACTTAGACTTTTGTTTTTTGGGGGGACATCTTAACTCCATTGTTTATAAAACAAAATCTACTGATATTGATGATCTTAAATTACAGCAGAATGCCAGTCAAATCCCGGTGAAGTTTTCCGAAATGTTAGGGAGATGTTTGAAAACATACTTTATTACTGTTTACAGCAAAATGGACAACATTTTGAACAACTTATAAGATAGGGCGTAAGTGGTGTAACCTAATCTTCTAAACATTTGTTCTACAAGGAGATCCATTGCAATAACTTGTGTGTAAACACTAACCTGAAAACCAAAATCTGGAACGTTCAATTGTTTCTGCAATTTTGACACGCGATTATTCGGAAACCTCTGGATAAAACGCAATAAAGTAGGATACCACTGAAAAGAAAATTAAACGCCCTTTAAAACGATGTGCCACTTGACCCCCATTCCTATTTAAGATTGTAAAGGTGACATCTACCCCTCCTAGAGGCTAAAAATATTCATTTAATGTGTCCCCTGTGCAAATACAATTGACGTGTCTTTACAATTTTTCATATTTTTAACTGCAAGAAAGATATTAAGGGTGGGAAGTTTAAAAATTGACACACTGTATATATATATGAATCAAAGACTCAATTTTGTGCTACGGAATACAGGGTGGCGCCTCTCATACGCCGCGGAGGCTCCAAGGAGAACGACAGTTTGTATTGAAATGAAATTTTGTGAGCATATGTAGGTTAATTCAGAGCACATTTTAAAAATATAGAGAGTTCTACAGGGTGTCCCCAAAAAAAGTTACATATCAAAGTTGTGTTTTTTCTAATGGAACACCCTATATATTAATTGATTTTCGGATTCTGGGGAAAAAATAAAGGGGAGTTTTATAAGAGCAGTATATGACTAAAATGTAAGGTTTTTGACATATTTAATATTTTCTAGAAATAAAGAACAATTTTTAAATTACAATAAAAGCTACCTAAATTAGAATTTACCCTAATATGTACTTAAATTAACTATAGTACTTCAAATCAAATTAAAACTTGATCCAAAAAGTTATACAGGGTGAGTCAAAATTAATATTGAACTTTGGTCACATTTAAAAGCATGTTACTCTCTTATTATAAATGGAACACCCAGTATATTATTCCGATATTCAATGGAGAATTAATGTCTTTTCAAAATACTATTAAGGTTCAAACAAAGATTTTGCTCCCTAATTAGTCCAACTTTAATAACTAGTTATCATTTTGTGTCAGTTAAAACACAAAAAAATTCTCAGAAATTTGCTGAAATTGCAAACTTATCTTACATCAGAGAGAATTGATATGATTCTGTTAGTTGGTGAATGCAGAGTTTAGTGTAAGGAGGGGAGTGCGACAGGGCTGTATATTGTCGCTTCTGCTATTCAATGTGTACTCGGAAAATCTATTTAGAGAGGTACTGGACGGCACAGTGGATGGGCTGGTAATAAACGGAGAAATAGTAAACAATTTGAGATATGCAGATGATACCGTTCTGTTGGCCGATACCACTGAAGGTCTCCAAAGGCTTATAGATCGTGTGGTAAATACATGCAGCAGATACGGAATGAAGATGAACTGCAAGAAGACTCAAACGTTAATCATTAGCAAGAACTATATCAACAACTTTCAGTTCACTGCTAACAACATCGTTCTCACAGCGGCCGAGACAGTTGCATACCTGGGCTGCACCCTGACTAATGACTGGGACCACTCTCGCGAAATAAAACACCGAATCGAAATCGCGAGAGGGACATTTAACAAAATGCGAAATATACGATGCAACCTGTCCCTCAATGTCCGCACTAGAATCAGAATCCTGAGATGAGAGGTGCTCACAACCCTTCTGTATGGAGCAGAGGCGTGGACCCTTACCGACGCATCATATGCAAGCGTGTGGAGACATATGAGATGTGGTCCTATCGGCGCATGCTTAGGATTACGTGGGTGCATCACGTGTCAAATGAGACTGTACTACACCGCATCAACAAGGAGTTGGAGTTTCTGGTGAATGTCAAACGTAGAAAACTGGAATACTTCGGACACATTATGCGGAACGAGAAATAAGGCCTACTCCAACTCATACTGCAGGGGAAAATAGAAGGCAGAAGATCAGCGGGACGCAGACGAATATCGTGGCTGCGAAATCTACAAACATGGACCGGATTGACGTCAACAGCTTTGTTCAGAACGGCAGTGAACAAAGTAATATGGATCAATGTGATAGCTAACATCCAAAGAGGATAGGCACTTTAAGAAGAAGAATAAAAATTAAATAAACATTATAAAGCTAGAATAGTGTACGGTTTTATATTTACTCTATTTTTTTGAAGATTATAAAAAGCATTTGTAAAAAATATATACCCTTCAAATCCTTCAATTTAATAGCTGTTAGTAAGAAGTTTTCAACTTTTCAAATATGCGTACATAATGCACACAATTTTTTTTTTCATAATTCACTAGCCGTCCCTAAACTGATAACTAGCGCCTTATTAAGATAATACCAACTTATATAATTCCATCTCTAAAAGAATTCAAACAGTATAAATGATTAAAAAAAACGGAAAATTATCAGTATACTAAGTGCCAATACACATGTAATCACGATCATGGCGATTATATAGATTTCTGTTTTCTAATAACAAGCGGCAATTTAATTATAGCTGTTGAAAAGCTCGAGCGTAATCATACCGCGAGACCTCTAAAGTGATTTAAGACAGATTGGTATTGGAGCAATTTGGAAAATTGGCGTCCGCTTAAGGCCCCGACTGGACCAGCTTCTGAATCAATTATGGAAATTAAGTTAAAAGCCGTCTCCTTCGGCGCATAACAGCTAATTTGCCGAATCCGATATGACTGGTCCCGATAAATTGTCATACGTTATTATGTTAAATAATAAAATTTCTCTCAAATATTAAAGAATAATACATGCTAATCAATAATTATTTTATTTTTAATTAATGTAAAACATTCTGAATGTGGTCTGTTAGGTTAGGTTAACAGAATTAAAAACTACGGAAGATTAACTTGAATATAATTTCAAATCATGTTTTTTTGCATTGAAAACACTCTCTCCCAGATATGCTCACGATACTCTGTACAGGGTGTGTCATTTTGGTTGAAATCGTACGGTATCTCCGTTATTCGTGAAGATAGAAGGGTGCGGTTTGCACAAACCTGTGCCACTTTTTTGTCAAACGGAAGATGCCGTAAATAAAATTTTCATAGCCCTATTCTTTTCTGAATTACAGGGTCTTTTTGAAAATTTTGCAATTTGGGACACCCCCTGCATCTCTGTTATTGTTAAAGGTATCGAGACGGTGAAAACTGTTTATTGTAGAACTTTTTACGTATAATACTGTGGCGAAGTCTGTTATTCTAAGAAAATAATATTTTTAAAGATATGAACTAAAGTTATGTTTTCTTAAATGAAACACCCTATACATGGTGTCCCAGAAATGTTGCTGTATTTTAAGGGGTGGTAGATCTCGATAAAAGAAACATATTTTCTCTTTATCGTTTTTTGAATAAGTCCAAAATAACGGAGTTATTTTACTTTGAAAATTTCCAAAAAAATATTTTTTGCTAAAATTTTGAGAACCACTGGATCTTTTCTGGTTTTTGTTTCTTTTAAATTTAATCTGATACTTATATTGCCATATTATCAAGAAATTATGTTTATAAACAAGGAACTAAAAAAAAATTTTTTCAAAAAATTTCGAGTTTTCAAATTTTTTTTTAGCGAAAAAAACCTCATCCAATTTCTTATAAAATAATGTGTTAATTATAATAAATAATGTGTTTAATAAATTAAAAATTCCTTATTAAAATAATGCATTCCTTAATTCATTCATAGTAAATGTTCAAAGTGACCATCATTCATTTCAATGTAGACATCTGATCTTGTGCTCTACGATCTGCGTAGATACCCTGTGGAATATCCTTGGTGTTGTCCGAATTTGATTGGAACAATCAACAATGCGTTGCCGTAGTTGCTTTTCAGTATTAATCGGCACTGAGCAAACCAAATTTTTTAAAACCAAAAAAGTTTATTTCGTTTTTAAAGCAATAAGATGTTTTAAAAATCATGAAATTTTGATTTTCCAGTTAATTATTTAATAATTACTCGGTTACTTTTGAATCGCCATAACTTTCATAAGTTTAGGTTGATTAACCAGTTAGCAACCCATCAGAGCAATCTTTTTGCTTTCAATTTTCTCGAAAACCATCGCTCTGGGCGATGTGCAACACGAGTACATTTTTTGTAGGAAAAAGTACGTAGTTTTCAAAAAATGAACCCACGTTCCAAAAAAAATAACCTCAAAGAAGTAATTAACGAAATAACCCACTACCCTTGCAAAAACTACCCTTTCCGCTTTTCCAAATAATTTTTCAGTATCACCATTTGATTTAGGGTCAAAATTTATGGCAGAGGATTTTTTTTTCGAAGTCTTATCTCATTTTTTAAGCCTAGAATTTCAAAACAACAGTTTTTTAAATTCACCCTTTCAGTGCCCCTAACTCTTTTAATATGCATTTTCCGCCCTATACTTACAGGAACGTTTTTTACTATTTTTAGGAGTACTATCACCCCCCCGATTTTTTTACACCATTTCAATGACACCCTGTATTTATAATTTATTTATTTTTTGTATCCTGAAACATTTTGATTAAAAGAAAATATGTAAAAGTGGGCAATGATGTACCGGTCAAGCTTAATCACGTGACTAGAAGTTTATTTGGTATGAACTATAGATCATTTAGTTCGAAATCTTTATAAGCAAATATAGTTTTTTTTCTACATTAACCTTTGTAACAAAAAAATAACTTAAAACACTGTACTGTTCATATTCTATATCCTGTCTCCCAATATTATCATTAAGGATGCGACATTGCATAACTAAAAAAATATCTAAAAACGACTGTAAACCGAAATCAGACTAAAATGCATTGTAAAACTAATATAAAATAATATTTTTAATGTAACTTGTTTCTTGATGCTAATGTTTTTCATATTTTTATACGATGGTAAACCGCCGTATTTTTCTAATTTAAAATATAATATTTAAACAAATCCTTCGAGCATCTTCCATGTTAAACATCAAGTTGATTTTCTATTAACGTTGGTATCCTTGAATTTGTAAGTCGCTTGGCGGATAATTGTGTGAAACAATCATTTAAAGATAGAACTGTGCTGTGTGCGGAATATACACATTAAAACTAAATAAAATTATGGGAATATGGTAAAATAAATATAGTTACTCTGCCATTTGAAAGCTAAACACAGACATTGTTTTTTTGTTGTTGAATAGACTAAAAAAATCTATTTTTTATTTTACAAAAAAGTGTTAAGTTTATAAAAAATATACATATATTTAAAATTAAGTAGAATCATTTTGAGTTTCGCGTTTATTTGTGCCTACAGATTTATTTTTATTTAAAAAAAAACTACCCATAACGATTTTCACAGACGACATTCAAATATTAACAAAAAAATATATTTAATTTTGATTTAAAATGACAGACAACAACTGTCTTTGTCAAAAATTCTTTTGAAAGATCTACTTGTTTTATGGAAATTATTACGGGTTCCTTTTCCAATCGCCTGTTGATCTCTCTAAACTTTACATGGTGTTCCAAACTGTATTCCGAAAATTTCGGCAGTATATTTTGCAGTTAAAAATAAGTAAAAAAGTTCGTAAAAATGTATGTCCTAAAATGTTTAGTTTTGGAGATACAGAGGGTGTATAACGTCAATATTTGGATGAAAATTGGTGTCTGGGAGTTTTTTGACATGAGAAATTTGATTTTGATGTCAATATGACTCCGCCTCCGTCAATAGACCGCGCTACCTACAAATTATTTAACTGGTTTGAAAAGTAAGAACTTTTCGTCCGTACCTGTATAAAACTACTTAGTAAAAAAATATACATTTATGATGACTTTCACGTAAAAACGGTCTCTTGCTAAACATCGCTAAAAGTAATCGTTCTCAAGATATTTAGAATGAAAATATACAGTACATGTCATAAAATAAACATGTTGAGTGTTGAATGCATAGTTATTTGTTTGAAATGATAAATTCGGGAAGTTATTATTTTTTGAAATTAATCATAAATTTTTGTTCGAAGAAATGTTGATAAAACAGTTTCGGTTGAACTTTAGGCACAAAAACATTCCAAATTTATAATTTCAGCCTAATAACTATTTAGTCAACATGTTAAATTTATTTCAATGATGACAGATATTGATAATTTAGATTCCAAATATCTCGAGAACCATTACTCGTAGCGATTTTTACAAAGATACCTTTTTTACGTAAAATACATCGAAAATGTATATTTCTTACTCGGTAGTTTTATACAGGTACGGACGAAGAATTATTACTCTTCAAACCACTTAAAAAATATGTAGGTGGCGCCCCCTACAAATAGGAGTCATATTGACATCAAAATCAATTTTTTCATGTCAAAAAACTCCCACACACCAATTTTCATTGAAATATTGATGTTACTTCAGAAATTATTTGGAAAAAATCGAAATAAAAATGTAACTTCTACACCCTGTATCTCCGAAACTAAGCATTTTAGAACATGCATTTATATGAACTTTTTTACTTATTTTCATCTGCAGAATATGCTGCTGATATTTCCTGAATAGTGTTTGGACGACCCTGTAGAGTGTACGGGTTTCTTTGCTAATTTCCTGTTGATGTCTCCAAACTATATACTAAAATACATACTTGTTTACCCTTTTTCTAAACACTGTTAGAGTATTTACTTTCAAATTAAGAGTTTTGACAAAATAACTTAACCACAGTTAAGTTTAAAAACGTAATTAACAAATAATTAACGTTAGTAGCTTTTAAAGTTTCTCCTACGTCTATATCTATCGTTCGGTTCTGCGAATCCAGTCTCGTTAAGGGTAATTACAAAATATTCTCAAACAGCTATTAATTCGCAATAAAAATCAATCTTACCGGCTCGGTGTTGTGGTTCGTGGAAAGTGATATTCTTTCGAATAAGTGAAGCAAGGCGGAACAGAATTAAATCATTTAACTTTATATGCTTTAAGCTCTTGGTAGTGTTGACTTATTAAATGAAGAATAACAGATATATAACTAACTAGTGTCTATACCTGTGTCTTGTGGCAGATTTAATTCTTCATATAACGTCATTTTAATGGAATGTTAAAGGTTTATAATCCTAGATCATATATACTTACGTGGATAAATAAACGCGATAAGTTTAGCATTAAAAAATATGTCTACAACATCACGATGTGCCATTTTCAAACCTTCTTTATTGCACTTATGAAACGTTCAATAGGTTTGTCTTTTTCGATGACCTTACTTTGCACATGCGCATTAAAAGTTGCACGTATTTCCAAAATAATCACAATTTTATACGGTTTGGAAAGTTCAAATTATACATTGTTATGGAAACCAACTTTTCATTGTCATCTTATTGTCATAATCTTGTCATAATCTAACTTCCATTGTGTGACGACGCTTGTTTTTTGCGTTTTTTATTTTAAAAATTGTATTAATTACTCTTTTATCGATCGCTTTTATATAGCCAAGGATGCAAGTGTGTTCAGTGAGAAGTTAATTTTAAGTTTTTGCAATTATATTTCTATTTTTTTTTTCGTTAGCCTTTCTAAATACTCGTAAAAATGACTAGAAAGTGTTTGGTGTGTGGAAGTTCTAATATAAAGGTCCCCGAATTATCTTTTCATGAGCAAGTAAAGCATTCAGTTGTTCTTTTATTTATATTAAACGATACTTTAAACGATTACTTATCCACGTAAGTATACATGATCTAGGTTTATAATAGACGTATCTGCTAAAAAACTAAGTTTTCTTAAATAGTTTTATTTATATATTTTAAATAGTTTTTTGGTTTGTTCTTCTTTTTTGCTTCCAATAACGGGAGGAGATATACCCCCTGAAATGTTAAACATTTTTTGTCCGTTAGACAAATTTGTTTTGATTAATAAAATACCGCAAACAAGTTTGTAGTTTATTTTGTAGATTTTCTTCTAGTGGCGAAATACGCAAAAATCTTTTTTGGAGTTATTTTTAGTTTACTGTTATAATATATTAAAGTCTAAAAATGAGAAATTTATTCAGAAATCATAACACATTAATTGCTATTTATTGAACAAACCATTTTGTTTACTGAGATATGGTGTTTTACAAGTCCAAATAAAAGCCTAATGGACTTTATGTTTGTTCATTATGAATATTCTGATTATGAATCTGAATATGGTGTGAACTAAACCTTAGAATACAGGGAAGTGCATTTATTGTCACAAGCAATAAATTGTTGAGCCGAAAAACTGACAAAATGTCTGATGTTATTATGATTATACCACAGCATGATACAGCAAGCTGTTCAGTTGTTTAAAACACATTTTCTTCTCTAGTGTTAAAGCTTTAGGTACTTCTACTTAGTTGACTTAATAGATAAACATATTTAAGAAATATTCTAACATTAATAATATGTACATTAGAACTTAAGAGAGACAGAAAAATAATTAAAAAATAATAAAATAAAGCTAACTAGAAAGTACATATAAAATATATTAAATAAAATGAATAAAAATGGGACGGATAGGACGGACTAATAAGTTAAAATATTAACAAATACACACAAAAAACTTGAAATTACATATAAATATCATAAAACATATTTTTACAAAACTGAATATTACAAATTTGAAATATCTAGTCACTGAATTCAAACCAAAAAGCATAAACATCATATTTTATTAATTCGGTATCGTCCTCTGCGGTGACCAACCGATTTTCAAGCGAGTTTTAGATTAAATTGGTAGATTTCGTAAAGCTGGATCGTATTTCATCCAAACTGGTCCTATAACTGTTGAGAAACGTGCTTTTTTTCTAAATTTATTCAAACCCAAGTGTGGTATTGATGAATGTGGTAGATTTTTTGGTTTGTTGAATTAAGAAAAAATGGTGGAGTAATGCGTACGTGATTAATAAGCTCTGTATGTATAAAACTGGAACTTTTTTTAATTTAAATGGCTGTAGTAGTCAAAATGATATGTCTATGGAATTTATACAGATCGATCAAGAATAATTGAAATAGTTGGTGATGCTGTGTTAAAGGATTTGAGAATTAGTGATTGGTACTGATGCTGAAACAAATTACAGATCTAAAAATTTAAGCACATTATGTGAATTCATTGATGTCGAGTGTTTTTGAATTTTCTTGATCATTTTAAAAATTTTTGACTTAAATCAACATATTTTTAATGTAAAAATTGATATTTTTGAATACAACTATAGTTTTCAACATAAAAAAGGACATAATTACATAATTATAGCTTATTTTTTCAAAAGAAGGTTGTAGAATGTTTAGGAGGCGAGTTAATCACCGCGACATTACAGATCTATTGTGTGTCCCCCTTTCTTGAGTTATAACGAATTATAACTCATCATACAGTTTCAGGGCTTTAACAAAAGTATCTGAGAGGGCTCCACAGAGGCCAGCTCTCCATCCTCGACATCAGCGGTACCAAAGTTCATGGCACGAATGGTCGTCGTCTCGGCGCACTCAGTGATAAGGTGTTCTAGTGTTTCCCCATTTTCCCCCACAGAATCTGCATTCGCCGTTGTTTCTCAGCTTCAGCCTACTGAGGTGTTCGTTGAGGAGACAGTGTCCTGTTAGAAACCCCGTGACAATCCGAAGACTGTTTTTATTTAAATCAAGGAAACCCTTTGATTTTTCTCGGTCGTAAGTTCTGAGGTACTTTTTCGACTGTCTTAAACCGTTGGAGGACACCCATTCCAAGTTACGAATAGAGAATAGAGTATTCCAGAATCTTCAGATCCGCTTTCAGTTGGTTCCCGTTTGGAAAAAAGAACGGTTCTAGTCCAGTTAGTGGAGTGTTCGCTCCTTTTCTAGCTAGATCATTTGCTTTTTCATTGCCTTCTATCCCTTGGTGAGCAGGCACCCACAGTAGGAGGACTTTATTTTCTTTGTCTAATTTTTGTTGAGCTTCTCTAGGCATCCTTTGACCAACTTCGAATTGATGGTTACTAAGTTGATGGCGTTTAGTGCTGCTTGACTATCGGATAGGAAAGCAATTTCCTGTTTTCGATCTAAGATAAATAGTACGCATCTGTCAATAGCGTAAATTTCTAACTGAAGGATACTGGGGTAGGTGCCAATTGGTTCGGAGTATTTAGTTTTCGGCCCAAATACTCCTATCCCTGTCCCTGGTTTGGTTTTGGAAGCATCAGTATACTACGTTATGGTATGGTTTTTACATGCATTCCGATGCACGTCATCAATCATGTCGAAATTGACACTAAAATCTATAAACCTGACTAAACGAAATTTTGGTAAAAATGTTTAAATTTGTTGTATAATTTAAGATACCGAACAGCTCTTCATTTTGCTTTATATACAGTAAATGATTGTATCAGATATTGTATTTAGATTAAAGCTGCAAAAATTAGGTTAAAGCGATATTTATTATCGCCATGTTGGTCACATTGCGCCGCGATCAGCAACGTTGTCGTTTATTATTTGACAATTATCATAATATCAGTCATTATTTTGTATAATTTTGTAATAATATCGTGTTGTTGATGAATCTTTGGGAGTCATTTTCATAGTTTTTTTTTAGTTTGTACTTTTAAGCACAAACAGTTCTTTTAAAACACTTCTTTTACTCGGAACTAAATTTTCGAGTCTTTGCATTGCATTTCTTGAAATTGTGTGTTGAAAACATGCCGAAGCATTTAAAGAGTCGAAAAAAAGAGTTTCTAGCTTTCCTGATAAACTATTTTGATCGAGAACGTGGCAATAAAGATCCTTTATTACCCTTGACAGCAGTCAGAGAAGTAAGTTTGATTGGCAAGCACATTATAACACCGTCAAAGTTGTTTCTACTTATCTCGATTTGTAGCGAATAGCTGCTGCCTTAAATTTAAATATTTCTACTGTGTGTGTCATTGCCTTCTGTATTGCCTTCCCAATTTTACATTAAGATTCATCCATAAATCCATCACAATCTTGCAGCGCTGTCGCCATCGCCTATCACTTAAATTCGATCACGTGCATCGGAAATTGTTTAGCCACTACTTTACATAATATATTTACACCCCACATTTTAGAAATATGGAAAGTAGTTCCACAAATCAAAATATAAATTAATCTATAAAAATATCTAAAATGTTTGTTGTAGGTTAAATAAAATTAGAAAATGTGTATATTAAGTACAGGAAACATGTAGCGTAAACCGACATTATGTAGTATATTAAAATATATTACACTAACTTTAGAACGGACAATCTATAGTTCTGGTTTTCTAAACGTTGAGGCATTAAATAAAATGTAGGAGAATGCAATAAAAGATGCAATAAAAGAAGGTGCAATAAAATTTTTCAAAACATTTGCTAATTTGGGGTTTAATAATAAAATTAATTTTGGCGGCTACCGTGGTACAAAGGTTAGTTTTATGATAGGGGAGGATATAACTATTACTTCTCAAAAAGGATTTAGAATATTTGGAAAAACATATTTTTCACATTATAGACATAAATATTCTTTTAGTAGGAATTGAAGTGAAATTTTGTAAAATTAAAGCATTGTGATGTCCTTCCCATTTTTTTTATTTATTTATTATATTTATAGAAATAAATCCATTTAAATAAAAATGATAGGTAGATAATCCATAACAAAATTAATTATTATTTGCTATTACTTATAATAACACAAATTCTATACCGGCGTCCAGCTGGCTTGGAAATGACGATCGATGACATTCCCCATATAATTTTACATATAAAAAATGACAGCGATCTTCATTTCATAGCCATCGCTGACACCGTATTTTTTTTTCGGTCATATTGTGTTATATTATTGTTTACATAAATTTTCAATATTATTACTATGATAAGCAACATTTAACAATATAATTATAACAAAATTAAATAAATATACTTATTTTAATTTATTGTATTTTTATCAATCTGACAATGAAAAAAAATGACCAGAGAGCCTGTTTCGAAAACAAGAGAATAATTTTATTACAGGTCCCTTAAACAGTTCGACACTAGTTTAATTTTTTATAAATAATACCTTTTGTTTAAAAGTCTCATGTAAAATATAAAATTATTTATAATCTCCATTATAATAATATAAATAATATTATATATCTCTTCCAAAAATTCCAATTGTCTACTTATTAATTGTTAAAATGGAGAAGTGCACTCTCTATGTACAACAAAGGTATCGCTTTAAAAATATTAGAAATACTATTACTAATTCGTTTTATTTCAAACGAACATTATGTTTTTAGATAAACCACTATTCTAGTCCTTAACATCGACTTTAGGTAACACTAAATGTGTCGTTATAATTCATTATATTTCTATCAACTAAATAAGCATATTAAATATGTTCTTGATTTTCTTATTTTTTCATGTTAATTTTATGCTTAAAATTATCTGTTATATATCCCTTGGTATGTTCCAAATCATGCAATGCTTCAAGCAGTTGTACATGCAATCGTACCTTGTTTACATTTAAATATTTCTATTTGTCACCTACCGAATGTAGTCCACAAAATTCCGTCCCATCATTTCTTTTCCTCTACGTATTTAACTTATAACTTAACGCCTCGATCTAAATTGGCCTGGGTCCAATTCTAAATGATATAGTTAATTAGGATATAGAAGAAAAAAAGGACTATTTGTTATTTTTGTAATTTGAGAACTTTAGCAGTTCCGCGTTTAAAAAGACTTTCTATTAGTGTACAATTAGGACTGGTTAACGATTTAAAAGAACGTGGAAATATCGATAATGTGTTTAAAACCCACGAATATTTTAATCTAAAAATTAGTGTTTTAACTGTTTGTAGTAAAATACATCCTTAGTGTACTGTACAAATCGTTTTAGGCTCATTAGCATAACTAGCAATTCATCCTTTTAAAAGTTTCGTTTTTTAAAAGATGAAAAATAATAATTTAAAAAACACGTTTTTTGAATAAAACCGTTACATGAATTTCTCTATCAGTAAATTTCATAGACTTGGTTATCAAACCGTGTTCCCGTAGATTACTTAAACACCTACAAATTTTCTAAAACAAAATAAAAATTAACACATTTTTTGAACATAACACAATAATATTAACGAAACAAATCTAGAAAACTGCATTTTTAGTACATCACAATCAAATAAAAATTAATACGTAGCCAAGAGCCATAATTCAAGATTTCTCTGGGGGTGCACAGCAGTAACATACATGTTCTACGTACTGTAGTTACGCCAATGTTTAGGCTTGCCGATTCACATAAAACTTAAAATTTTTAAATATAACTTAAATTTAATTATAGTAAAAACTTGTTTGCAAGATTTGACAACCCAAACGTCTGTCGTTTCATAAAGTAGTAACTAATTGTGAGTATCGAAGCAACGATTCCCGATAGATCACAGATAGTTAAGTGACGTTAAAGGACGCGAGTGGATGGACGGGTGATCGTCTGGAAACACTGTCTTGCTGTTGTGACACATGACAAGAGTGTAAAGTCTATTGACACACACTGCTCATTTACGTCGGTATGAGACCGAATATCTCGTGAGTAAGAGTTGATTTAGATACTAGCCAAGTCGGTAGGGATTATATGGCCGAGGATCGTAGTTCGAATCCCGAGTAAACAATTAGCCTTAACAGCAAAAAGGATACATTAACTTAAAATACTTTTATTTTTTACTCTAATTGTGTGTACGGAAAAAAAGCTATATTGTCATAGAAATTCAATATTTGTTTAACCTAACTGCGATCACAAATATATAAAAAGCAACAATTCAATATTTTATTCTACCTGCAATAATTGTAAAATTTGAATTTTATTTCATCAATTTGTACCTTCTTGAATCTACAATAAGTATATAAGGACAATCAGTTTGTAGTTACTGAAATAAATTTTTCTACCTTGAAGGTACCATTAAACTGTGGGGATAATAGTAGGTACTATAATTTATCGCTAACCAATTATTATTGGCTTATCTAATTTTCTTAAAATGATTTAATGTAAGAAGTTATCAAAATCTTCTGTCAATTTTCAATGTTTCACGAACTGACACTAATATCTGATTGGATAAATAGACCATCTCTTGTTACGAAAGAATTTATATTTTTTTTTTAAATTGATATTTATATTTTTTTTCTACACTCAGATGCGAAAAAAAACGCAACGGAGAAAATTTTAGCCAAATTTAAACTGTTATATTTTTGTTATTTTCCTATTTTCATGAATTTTTTAGCAAGCTGTATATAATTATATCAATTATTTAATTTGTAAACTCGGTTTTTTATAAACTTTAGTATTTATCATATTATACAGGGCCAATCAAGGGGTTGTTTTTTTACCCTGAATTTGACAAACCCTGTGCAATAATTTCATGTGTAAATTTTCCTGAAATATAATTTTAGGGTTCGAACCATGTCTTCTGAGCATTTTATTTTTTGGATCATGTCAATACTTGCCTTGATTAATTTTTAGGAGCGAAATAAACTTGCCACCAACAATTTGAAATTTTTTCAATTTTAATTTATTTTTGTAGTTTTTTTTCAATATGTCATGACAAGGCAGCATTTTTTTTTATTGTGAACTATATACTACTATGAACTGCCCATCATGTTCAACGTTTGGGAAATCATTGGCAGGAGGGTTAAGTTAAAGGTCGCGAAGTGTTACCAGCTTCATTAAATGAACTTCGCTTGGCCCTTAAAGAAGAATGGGAAAACATAACGCAATATGATATATGCAGCCTCAATGACAGAATGAAGAAACGTATAAAGGCAGTTATAGCAGCCAGGGTAGGCAATACAAAGTATTAGGGTATTTTTTACATTTTTTTTTCTGTTTGTATACTTTAGTATTACAGATGGTTTCCTTAATATTGTTAGTTCTGTTATCGTTGTTAATGTTTATTAAAACCAAGACTGTATCGTTAGTCTTTAACATTTTTAATTTCATATAGAGTATCCGATGCAGCGTAGTATGCCGTTACGGACAATAGTCACTAAAACCCATCTCGTCTTTTTAAAAAATTACATTAAAAGTAATGATATAACAGAAAAAATTGCAAATTGATCGTGATCGGTTGATTTCGCTCTTAAAAATTAACCAAAGCCTGCATTGACGTGATCCAAAAAATAAAATGCTCAGGAGACATGGTTCTTACCGTAAAATTATATTTTAGGAAAATTCACACACGAAATTATTGCACAGGGTGTTTTAAAGTTAGGATAAAAAAACAACTCCTCGATTAACCCTGTATAATATGCCAATTAGTAAAGTTTACAAAAAAATGAGTTTACGAATTAAAGTTGATATAATTATGTACAGTTTGCTAAAAAAATCATGCAAATAGGGCTAAAAATAACAAAAATATAACACTTTAAATTTGAACAAAAATTTCTCCGTTACGTTTTTTTTTGCATCTGAGTGTATATCAAATTAGGAACCGATAATACATATATCGAATTCTGTTCCGTTTTTTTGCATCTGAGTGTATATCAAATAAAAAAAATCGCGAAAAAAAAATTAAATGGGAGAATGAGGTTTCTGCTTTAATCACTTGTTCATCTCTCTTTGAAAAAAGTAAAATAGAATATATAGCTTACCTTTAAAATCTGAAGATTTATAAGGGTTTGGTTTGGTTTGGAAATCTAATCACTATTCTCGAACAGATAATGTCATAAAAAGTACCAGTCTATTAAAGTTTTCCTATTTGTCCCACACAACTTTTGTATCTCGCCTTAAATCAACACTAACACAAAATTCTTGTCACAATAGTAATCCAAACAACACTGCCAACCTAACTAAAAATCCCGTCCCGAGGAATCACAAAACATCCCGACCAAGTAAACTACGGTAATGAGCAACTCGACGTGTTAAATAAGTTCCAAAAACAAACGGACTGAAACCATCGGCACGACTGCAGCCAGTAAAGCCCCTGCTCTATTGACAAACTGTCTGTGTGTAGGTAGTACCGCCGTGCAGTCGTCAATTGTCTTATCTCGGCCTGCTTCGGTGTTCGGGCAAGGAATGAGTCAAGTCGAGAGATTTCAAAAGGATGCTTCGTCGCATTCTTGATAGAGGGGACAAGGCTTAAGGACGGTATAGCACACGCTGGCGCGACTTATGGAGCGGCGGGGCGAGGGGAAGCCAAGGGGAGGGGTGTCGGTGTGCTGAGTAGGGTTAGTGGGTGGGGCCAAAGATCGCATTGCGGGGGTATACGGTGATTTTTGGTGAGCTCAGTCGGGTCTAGGATTCGGAGGGAGCAGTGTCGTTGAAAATTTAATTATATTCTGGGATTTTAAAGTTGCAAACCCGATTTGTCTTGTGTTGTACCAGTTTCTTTACGTTTAGTTATTTTCAAAGTGTTCCTATTTGCTTCGCCTGTTTTCTGATTGTTTTACGTTATTTAATGAAAACCAATGAAGGAATTCAATTGTGGATTTGACAACGAAAAACAATGCACTGAAAAAAACACACAAGAGAAAACATACCGGGGTGTTGCATCGTCGAGTGGGACATAGGAAATCCCATGCTAAAAATTTCAATGGGGTCAATTATTGGCGTCCCTAATTATTTTAGAGAATTTAATTCTAATTAAGTCTTATTGAAGATCACTAAAAGCCACATTCAAAAAGAATAACTTTAGATATTTTTTGTTTTTTTACGAGTTTTTTTACGAGTTATCGCCGAGTTCTTTTTAAATATTTCTCTCCTATTCCTTATGGTCCATGTATTTACTTATGAGCACGAGTCAAGGTTAAAGATAACTGTCAAATATAGTTGTCACTTCAGAAATTTACCTATTGTAGTGCTTAAAATTATTATAGAAAACTCCGGTTCCTATCATCCGGAAATCTTAAAAATGGTCGTATTCTACAAATAGAGTATTGAACATAAAGTAAAATACAAGAAATGAATACATTTCTAATTATAGTTTATTGACATATTCAATGAACCTTATTATTTAGGTAATTAAATTGTTAAACTTTT
>NW_022146126.1:0-5289 GCF_002938485.1 Sitophilus oryzae | reverse complement strand
TCTATAGTTGACATAGAAAACTACGATAGTGAACTATGATAGTGAATTATAATAGTGAACTATGATAGTGAATTATAATAGTGAACTATGACAGTAAACTATGATAGTGAACTATGATAATGAATCATGATAGTGAACTATGATAGTGAACTATGATAGTGAACTATGGTAGAGAACTATGATAGTGAACTATGGTAGTGAACTATGATGGTAAACTATTTTAGTGAACCATGATAGTGAACTATGACAGTGAACTATGGTAATGAACCGTGACAGTGAACTATGACAATGAATCATGATAGTGAACTATGATAGTAAACTTTGATCAACTCAGCAAAACCAAACCATGATAGTGAACTATGATAATGAACCATGATAGTGAACTATGGTAGTAAACAATGATAGTGAAATATGATAGTGAACTATGATAGTGAACTATAATAGTGAACGATGATAGTGAACTGTGATAGTGAACTATGATAGTGAACTATGATAGTGAACTATGATAGTGAACTATGATAGTGAACTATGATAGGGAACTATGATAGTGAACTATGATAGTAAACTATAATAGTGAACGATGATAGTGAACTGTGATAGTGAACTGTGATAGTGAACTATGATAGTGAACTATGATAGTGAACTATGATAGTCAACTATGATAGTGAACTATGATAGCGAACTATGATAGCGAGCTATGATAGCGAACTATGATAGCGAACTATGATAGTGAACTATGATAGTGAACTATGATAGTGAACTATGATAGTGAAGTCTTTTAAATTCTCTAAATTTTTTTTTTTTTTTTTTATTATTATATTTGTAATACACCAGAAAACATATTTGAATGAAATTTACTGACGCAGCGCTTAGCTCGCATTTTATTTCGCACCGACTAACTATGCCATTATCGTCGTTGTATAATTTTCTGTCGAATAAATTTTTCAAAATCTTCGTATTTACGATTAGCAAAACGGCCGTTTTAGTAGCTTTAAGACGGGTTTTGAACCCCGATCTGACCTACACACGGGTTTGCGAATAGTGTGCCGGTGCCAAAACGTGGACGCTGCTGCTAATGTCCCATAACAGTCCATAAAACCATGATGCACGGTTATGGGGCCATTACTAATGCCATAACGCACGCATTCGACCATAAAAGGGAGTTTAGTCGAAAGTATCGGCGGCCGCGCCGGACGATAAAAAGTTGTAAAAGTGTTTCCACGTAACTCTTTCTATTCTTCCTTGACGGCTTTCAAGATACATTTCTTTTGTCGTCATTTTTCTTTATAAAAGAAACAGGTAGCATTGATATTTCTTTGCAATTTCAGATAGAGGATACATTGTTGGCAGAGCTGCAAGTTCAGAGAAAACTTAAGTCTTTTTTTGAATTTAAATCATTTTATTTGATTTTAGCATTTTTTCGAAAGCTGACTTAAGACTTAAAATTTAAGTCTTTTTTAGAAAAGAACTAAGTAATTAAAAAGATTTAAGCCTTTTTATAAAAGGCTTAAGTCAGATGTTTTAAACAGCCAAGTAGCAGAATAAAAAAACAATACACAATACCACTAATAAATAAAACGTTAGTTTTTCGGAACCGGTTTTGATTATGCTTAGTGAGTCTGTTCTCTTTCAAGTGAATATCCGCCTCCGTTATGTAGCCCGAAGGACGAATGAAAGAAATTTATCTCGAATATATTGAAGAATACCTTAAAATTCTCCAGCCCTTAGCTTACGTCATCGATATACTACATAGTGATCAAAACACATAACCACTTTTTAATAGACATGTTTTCGATGACATCTCTCTGTAATGGACACATGTAAAGTACTACAAAATTGTACTACAAAAATTTAAATCGTACTACAAAAATTTATTAAAAAAAAACTTATTTTTTTGTTTGTAGTTCTGAAAATTAACAGTTTTATTTTATGTGGTCTCATCTGTATCTACAATAAATTAATAATATGATATTTAGTAAGAAAATCGCATAATTGGTAATGCAAGAAAATTTAATATTAACATTTAAAAAAAGGTAGTTAAATTGAATTCTGGTTGTCTAGAGTAATTATTATATTGAATTAAGTTATTTTACTGATTATTAATTACTTTTAACTTGCAAATTATCATGATTTAACGCAAAAGTATAGATTTAAGTCATAAAAACGACTTGAACTGAAATAAAATGACTTAAGTCAAAGACCTAAGACTTAAATTATTTTGATATTAGAAATGACTACTTTTGCTACTCTGATAGTTAGTCGCTATAGGCATTATTTTCTATTAATACTAATTTTTGGTTCAAGTTAATGTTATAAATTGGGTTGTAAATGATATTTTAAAATTATCAATCTTTTGCTTTTACGTAATCGTCTAATTGACAATTAAACATTTTTTCATGGCACTGGTTTTTAGTGGGTAACAATCCGAGTCGGATTGTTACCCACTAAAAACAGTCCATCTACAAGGAACCAGTTGCTATTACTCCTGTTGGTATTGGGGAGAGAAACAAGGGATTATTTATAAGGTTTTAGGAGAACTATTTTAAAGGATGTGATGGGGGACAAAGTTAATTGTCCAGAAAAATTTATTTTCAGATGTGATAATCATTTTTTTTAATAACAATGAGTCGTCCTCTGACGGAAACACTGCGACCTGTGAGGTCCTATTGTGTTTCTTCTCTTCCTATATCTGCACCAATTCTCCTATCCCTGTACCAAGCACTGACTTATGCAGGTCCTTGATAGGATGGGAGCATAGTTCCTCCGGTTCTCGCCTACCTTTCCCAAATAAACAGTGTCGCCTGCGATCCAGAGCCTCGCGGTGATATATTTGTGCTCCGCTGTTTCAGGATCTTTATCGCAGAGTCTACAGCAAAGACTTCCTTGATACAGGTTGAGCTTGTTCAAGTGACACTTGACAGCCATGTGTCCTGTCAAGAGGCCTGTTGTAATCTGCACTTTATTCCTGCTAGACATTAACAGTTCTTTTGCGGTTTTAGAGCTAGGTCCTTGGATAAAGGCCTTGCTGTGCCTGTGCCCCTGTCTGTTTCTCCAGTGGACATTCTGCTTCTTTTCCATAATCCAGAGTTTTAGTGCATTACGGGCCATACACTTGGGTATTCCCAGTACTGGCTCGGGACCAATATATAGGATACCGATGATCATGGTGTTTTTTTTCAACTTCTCCTTTCACCACAGCTAATTTGGACAGGTCTTATTTTGCTTACTATAATGATATAATGGCCTTCCAACTTAGTAGGTGTCTAAAACGACTCAGACACAGAAAGACATAGAGAGATGCATAAATAATTCTTAGTTATTGTTGCTTACAGTTTAATTGCTTACTGATTATTATTGTGGCTTTCTTTTATTTTTAGAATGTATGTCAAAGATGAGTATATATATTAGGGAAAGTTTACCTAAAATGGGATACTGTGGTAAAACGGGATACCCTAATTATTTTGTAGTACATGCAGCGCCATCTATTGTGCAATTCACCTAATAGTTTCTGTTAGTGTGTGAGTAACCTTTAGCAGTTTGACTAAAATCGTAGCTGGTGCAACGACTCTAGGTGAGTTTTTAAGTTTTTAACGCATTTCTTGTAAAAATTTAGATCTACAAATATAACTTGTTTGTCTTTATGGTCAATGAGATGGCAGCGATATATTTTTTACCAACTAATAGGGTTATATTCTTATATGGATAACGTGTGGTATTGTTTGTTCATACATTGATGTGTTGATAAAATGGGACAGGGCATGTGCTTCTAAAATGGGATGTATCCCATTTTAGAAACAGGCTTATTTCCAGCTAATCGCCATGTTTTTACTGACGATATGTTTATAGCTGCTGATCCCACTGATCAGCTAGAAAATGAATCGCATCCAACAGAAGAGAAGTCTCACCAGACAGAGTAGAACCATTTCCAATCAGGCACCAAACACCACCTCCATCGACTTCATATTCGACTCCCACACTGCCACATTCAAAATCAACTCGTCCTCATGTGTCAGATGATAGCTTCTCCAGTAATGATGATACACCTTTAATCAAAATACTGCATGATAGTGTTACACCAGAAATGATTCAACCATACCCAAAAGCAACATTAAGAAGGGCAGCAAAAACTGCAAATAGAGGTAAAGCCGCCATTTTAACGGGTACACCTTATAAAGATGAATTGAATGCCCGTATACAGGCAAAAAGACGTAAAGTTTGTTATCGAGGGGAAAATCAATAAAGAAAATCTCGAAACCACAGAAAAATAGTTCGGCCGAAAAGAAGACTGATGAAGTAACAAACAAGACTATATAGAGACCAAAAAGATATTAACAGAGAAACAAAAACGAAGGACAAATATACCAAAAAGGTGGGAATGACCACAGAAAACAGTAATGATGAAGAAAATCCTGTGTGCTTTTAATTGTGAAGTAGATTTTTTAAACAGCAAACCTGGTGACCAGTGGATTCGATGCAGTTCCTGCCAAAGATGGGTCCACGAAGTTTGCGGTGTGTCAGACAATGTTATGACACAGTATTTTCATATGTGATCTGTGCTTGGAAATATAATCCCATTTTAGAAACACTACTGATCCCGTTTTAGATATATATGTTCCTAAAATGGGAAATTTGACTTTCGCAAGAAAATTATTTTTCTTTCCTTTATGTTTAATAGTTTTATATGCTATGTTTATTTTTTGAATAAAGTTATGTTTGGTATGTTCACTACGAGGCTTGTCCCTGATTTTGTACTTAAACTTTTTTCAGAAACCAGATCCAAACCTTAAGTATCCCGTTTTAGGTAAACTTCCCCTACTAATTAACTTTGATGTCATATAATAAAATTTTATGTGAGGCGCCTATATAGTTAAAAGTAATTGAAACTAATATGGGCAATGACATTCAAATAAAAATTCTTTATAAATGATTTATAAAAAAAAATATTTTAGTATTTTATGGCAAAAAAAAACAAACATGTTTTTATAGCTACGAATAATTAAAAAACAACATGGTGTTTACCAATATTTTTTTAAAGTAATTTGAAACCTGATGAATATTTTTAACACCTGTTTATATATCATATTCTTCCTATTAGAACGTATATAAATTTTACGCATATACACATTTGATTCTTAAGGACGCCTATGTTAATTTTAGAATATCCAATCGATATTCTTAACGAGAATAATAAAACAATATGGAAATTTATTTAAAGCTATTAGATAATCGAGTGTATTTTTACGAGTGACCTATTCATTATGAATAGTTTCAATGAAAGTATTAAATAGT
>NW_022146125.1:0-2713 GCF_002938485.1 Sitophilus oryzae | reverse complement strand
TAGACAGTTGTTCCACCATTCTAGACATTTCTTGACCACCCACTATTTTGTGGCCATTTTTATAATTGCTTTTAAAGCACCGCACAAGAACTTTAAAGCCGGGACCCCATTAGCCAACACCCGACGTGATGCCACGCTATCCCACGTGTTGCGACGTGGGAATGGGTGTATCCATTAGGTAACACGTGTTAACACGCCTGAAATTTTTATTAGAGTTAAAAAAGTTATCAGTAGGGTTACAAAAATACTAGAAGTATCGATACCCATACCGATATTAGATTATAATCATAATACCAATACACCAATATATTCAGAATCGAATATCGATATTATTAGGTAAATCAATCTTTTGGGGATCAATCTTTTGTTGCCGATTTTATCTGGATCTATCTTGTTATATCCGATATTTAATCGTTTCAAAATATCGATTTATTTTATTTTTGGGGCATCCCTACATCAACTACAAAAGTAGATAGCTGCGGGACTAGAGAGGCAAGCGGGGAACAACACGCCGTAACACACGTCGGTGAGATCTGGGACCGACGAAGCGACCATCGCACGTGTCAGCGTGTTATAGCGTCGGATGGCGTCGCGTGTTGCCTAGTGTGTACGCAATACATGTAATTAAATAGAAAAACATATGCACAGATCTTCATGACGTGGGGTAGCATGGCATCACGTGGCGTAGCGTGTTGGCTAATGGGGTCCGGGCTTAAGCCAATTCTAGATTTCAAAACAAGTAATTTTAATATCTAAATCAAATTGAAGTTTTAGAAATAATTAATAAAACTACATAAATAGACAGGTTCTTTTCATACTTATTTGTTTTATATTTGTAACATTATTTTCATTTGCTGATTTATTTGTTAGTTGTGATGGTAATGATTTATCATTTGTTCCATCCCTATACTGATTGATGTCAAGTGTACGTATTCAAATGCAACTTTCAGAGTGATATCATTGAGAAATCTCATTATGACTTCGCAATGAGATTTGAAAAATGAGGATTGTAATGTTTTCTTCAATTTTCTCTTGGTAGAGAGATTTTTTATGAAAGAAATTTCTCGAAAAAAATAATGTTCTCACATTATTAACAATTTCACGTAACGAAACCAATAAGGAGAACATATTATCCACATCAAGAGCACCATAAATAACCCACAACAACAGATTATCTATGCTAAGCCATTTTTTTCTTTTCCCTTTTTTCCTCCTTACTTCAGTGTAATTTATTTCTTACATCGTTTTTCATAACTCTCACCAGGCGCATCACTTGTTCTGTTTTTTCCTCTAAGCTAGAATGAGAAGGAAACAACATTCACCTATATACCGGCTGAGCGAGATTCATTAGAGTTATTTATCTCCCGAAATTTATTCAATAACTTAGGAAAATTTAACAAAATAAGTACTGTTATGGGCGAACACAATAATAAAGGAAAAATTAAAAATGTAAATTATTTTGAAAATCACTTTAAATAATACTGTCATTAAAATTTAGGCGGTTATATTATTATTATACTAAAAAATAATTTTTCCTATAATTGTTATAGGCCTATAAAAAAGAATGCAGCCGAGTTTTAAATGATGTGCCACACAAGATAGATTTGTTTAAAAAAATGTGGTGCCGAGCATTAAATATCGATATTTAGATATGTCGATATATTTTACACATTCCTAAATGACCTTAAAAATAAACCTTATTCATTTACATGATATAATATTTTATGTAAACGGAAGGGAAACGGAAGGGAGCTGATATGGAAGGTACAGTGAGAATCAACCTTTGTTCTGTAAGAAATCGTGATTAGGTATGCTTGTATTTTCAATTGAAAAAATTAACGTCGAATAAAAATTTCCATTTGTGGTTTTAAAAGCTGTAGTAGCTCATTAAAGCCAGGATTTATTTTTGGAATAAACATGGGAAAGAAATGGCTGCTTTGTCACTGAAATACGACTGAGATAGGAAAAAAACTGGAAAAGTCCTGATAAAAGATGACGAATAGATGAAAATTTGTTATTGTGTTAGACGCTGCTTTGCAAAAGAAAACTAAACAATGTATTTTATTTTGGAGTATAAAGACATTAATTATTAGTTTTAAAATCTTAAATTTTATAAAAAAAACAACACACTTGCTCCCGAAGAGCTATTACATAAATTGTTAAAAATTAACATCAATTAATTTCTTTGCAAAATTATTTACGTTTCAATATCTGTATGAATACTAATGACTAATACTAAACAGACCACAAAATAAATTGTGATATAAACAGCACCGTTACAGTTTTTTAGGAAATTGTATTTTTCTCGTTTAAATCTAAAAGAAATAGAGAATGAGAGGTGATAACTTATGGAGTATGGAGCCAAACATTAACAAAAAGATCAGCAGCGATTCTAAGAGTAAGCCAAAGAGCAATGGAGAGAGCTATACTTGGAATCACTAAAAGAGACAGAATACCCAATAATACCATCAGACAAGGAACTAAGATCAAAGACATAGTTGAACACATAACCAGAACGAAATACCATCAAAGCGTTGGTTGGAGCGATAATATAAAAATAATTGCTGGGAATTGGATAATGACGGCCCAGAAGAGCAATGAACAGTGACGGTTATGCTATGAAACATTTAGCAATAGCAAAATATATTATTTTATATATAGAAAGGTGGCACAAATAAGTATCCAAAGGTATACAGCTATTTTAATTGGTTAT
>NW_022146124.1:0-10253 GCF_002938485.1 Sitophilus oryzae | reverse complement strand
TTCCGATATTCAATGGGAAATTCATGTCACTTCCAAATACTATTAAGGTTGCCGGCCTACCCCTCAAACAAAGATTTTCCTAGATATTTTCATTTCTATGATTTAGTGTGAATAGATCTTTATTATTTGATAAAATCTAGGGTGGCTGTGATATGTCTGACGTTACTTCAACATAGCTGTCAAATTAGTTCAACTTTAGCAACTAGTTATTATTTTGTGTCAGTTCGTCAGTTGAAACAAAAAAAAATCTAAGAAATTTTCCGAAAATAGAAACTTATCCTACATCAGAAAGAATTGATATGATTCTACTTTTAGATTCAAATTTTTGTTATATAATTATACATTTATATCTAATTTTAATTCTGTGATAATTAATATATGTTTTAAACGTATGTTTTTATTACAGTATTTTATACTACATCCTTTAATTTTTGATAAATTAACACAGCCACCTAGATTTTTTTCAAATAATAAAGATCTACTGACGCAAAATCATAAAAATGAAAGTATCTAGGAAAATCTTTGTTAGAGGGGTAGGCAACCTTAATAATATTTTGAAGATATATGAATTCCCCATTGAACACGGAAATAATATACTGGGTGTTCCATTTAAAATAAAGGAGTAACTTGCTTTTCAAAGTGATAAATGTTCAATATAAGTTTTGTCCCACCCTGTATAACTTTTCCTGTCACATTTTAATTTGGTTTAACATATTATGGTTATTGTAACTAAATATCAGGCTATACAGGATAAATTACAATATAGATAGCTGTTATTGAAATTTAAATTTTATTCTTCATTTTCACAAAATGTGAAATATGTCAAAATCCTTACATTCTAGGCACATGCTTCTTTAATAAAACACACCTTTATTTTTTCCTGGAATCCAAAAATCAATTAATATATAGGGTATTCCATTACAAAAAACAACTTTAATGTATAACTTTTTTGGGGGACACCCTGTATAACTATATATTTTTATAAAATGCTTTCAATTAATCTATATATGCTTCATTTCCAAGCCCACTCCCACGCCGTTTTTTTTTCGATCGTATGGTATATTCAATAATTGCATTACTTATAATTTATAACAGTTTATGTTCACTGATTCATTTATAATTTATATCCACTTAATTACTTGATTTATCCATCATAAACTTTGCATAGATAAAGAAATAACGATGGACAATTCTTAATGTGTTAAATTATACCGTATGATCCAAAAAAAAAGGCGTCCGATTGGCTTGGAAATGATGGTCGATGACATTCCCCATATAATTTTACATATCAAATGACAGCGATCTTCATTTCATAGCCATCGCTGACGCCGTTTTTTTTTCGATCATACGGTATATGGTAAAAGCCATCGATCACCATTTCTAAGGTAACTTAACGCCGTATTTTTACATACAAAATGTGCAAAAAAATTCTATATGAATGAACTCACCACAATTTTCTATCCACTTTGTACATAAATTAGGATCTCTTGACGCAGGAAACTTAAACATATGTACACCTGATTTCCGAGAAATCCCACAATTATAAAATTGGCACTTATTACCAGACATTTTAATAATAATTTTATTATCACTAATCACACACAGTTATAATCAAAGACAGTCAAAGGTAAATTACCCGCCTTTTAAAATATCCGTTAAAAACAAAAGACAGTAACGACATATCTAAATCTTCTATCTTTGTCGCATATGGTTCGTTCCTTTATTATTCCGTGATAAGGGAAGGAATAGAGATTTTCTATGATAAGTGGTAAAGCTAGGTTTTCATATGTACAAATTTGAAAAACTTTCCAGGAAATTCGGTCATATTATTTTCATTAATAAATTGTTTATCATAAATAAATTTATTAAAAAAAAAATTTTTGAACGAATATTCAAATTCTAAACGTTTCAATTAACAAAAAAAATTGGCCAAGTGCGAGTCGGACTCGCGCACGAAGGGTTCATTATCATTGAATGTACCATTCACACATTATCTATACAACATCAGACATTATATTATTGTAAACTTTTTTCCGATTTAGCTGAAATTTTGAATGCGCTTGTAAGTAATTTAAAAAAAATGAAGAAATACATTGCTAAAAATTGTATTAATCAATAATAAATAAGTAAAAATAAATATGTAAAAATATGTAAAAATAAAAAAAAAGATTAAGAAAAAGTCACCTTGCCTACGATTCGAACCTGCCTCACTACGTCTCAACGCCTTCAAATCCTAACGCCTTTAACCACACGGCCACTCGAGGACTTGAATATTCTGTGTAAAATTCTTACTTAAACGATAATGTTTAGTGAAAGTACTTTTTTATTTATAAACATTTATTTAATTCTGTTTTTAGTATTTGTTCTTATAGCGGCAACATAGATACATTATCTGTAAAATTTTCAACTGTCTAGCTATAAAGTTAGTTAATAAGAATTAATAGGTGTAGCATATTTCAACATTATTCACTGGTTTTAAAAAGATCAAAAAATATGCATGTGTGTTTATAGTATAAATGAATTGCTCCTTACGTTAGTTCTTATTGATATAATAGCAAAAAAGTATAAAGTATAAGCGCAATTTTATTAAAAATATGTTATTCTAAGTTAGAATAACATAGAGTTAAAAAAATATGTGTTACAATTTCTAACACATATATTTTTTTAACTCTAATGTTCTAAATTAATTGTTCAAAATATAATTGTTATTTTTTTCCTAGGAAAGATAAAACTTCATTAATTTTCATAAATAAATTTATTTCTATTAAATTTTATAGAGCAATATGTACTACAGTTTTATTTCACATTTTGTAATACTGCTTCGGTGCGGTGCCCCATTGCTATCTGTGAGTTCATTCAAATTATGAAAAATCACTACTGATCTAGAAGATAAAATGTACCTAAGTACCATAATATTATAATCAAAAATGACTAATTTTGTAAATTATTACCTATAATGGTTAGATGAGATGCATGTAAACTTCTTTAGGCTGGTTTCTTAAAGTTAGGTGATTAATTATCTTCGCATCGTCATAGGCTCTAATCAATTGTAGATTATTCTTCAATCAACCTGAAATATGTAATATTATTTACTTTATATCTATGAAAAATTATCATTTTCTTTATGAAAATTTTGAGTTTAAATTTAAATGTGATTAGAATAAATATACGTCACTAATTAACATTTTATCACAGGTAATATTCTATATTACTTTATGTTTACTTTTGTGAAAATATTACTTACCTATAATATTTAAACGAGTTCCTGAATGTACAATTTTACTTGTTTATCGCGATGCCGAGTTCTGAATCTTGTATTGGTTGTCTAAAACTGTTTGATTTTGCTTAGTTATATTGTATCCTATATTTTATTAAACAAACTCAAAATAATGTTTATAATTACCTTCATCAGCCTTTATACCATTAAAAGTCATTATTATCAGTTATTATTATGTAGTATGTAGTTATTTCTTTGAGTTATTTGTTGTTGTTTGTTTTCAAAGATCATTTTTGAGGTTAATATCATATGAAACTTTTCGTAATTAGGCAACTGGTAAATGACGTGTGACGATAAATTAATAAAATAATAATGTACGTATTAAGTTAAATATTTATATATTAATTTAACATCCGGTATTACCTAACATCCATATCTATTTCATGTTTATAAATTACATAATTTTTAATTTTATATATTCATAATGAAATGAAATATATTTCGATATAACGTTTGGCAACCACGCAACTGAAGTGCAAGCGACATCTGTGCAAGAGAAGCAAAACCTCCCAAAAAAGTTAGAAAAGGAATCTAAAAATTTCAGATTATTCAAACGTCACTCCAATATTTTTCCAAATTGGAGTGAAATTGGGGTGACAATTTTTAACACGTAAGGAGCCATCTGGATTATGTGTTATCTGTGATAAAACCCTTATAAGATCAAAACTCAACCTTCACCATATTGTCAAGATTTGGCATTATAGGAAACAAGAAATTACAGTAAATTAAGAAAAGAATATCAAAGTACACGATATTAAATACTAAATAATTTTGGATATCAAGATAAATCTGAAATTATAAAATTAATTATAAAATTTGCATTATTATTGATTAACACTGAAAAAAAAAATTTTCAACTGCAAATAATTCGAAAATAAACTGCAATTTGGCAACATCGACGATGTGCGCTTGCGTAGTATCGATGATCAAATGCAGCAAATATGGGCTTCAAGGTCAGCCACCAGATCCACACCTTCACCCCCAGTTTTTATTACTTTCTCTGTGCCTTTACCCTTTTCTTTACCTAAAGAATTTATCATGAATTTATTCAACAATCAGATGTAGTGTAGAATGTATCGCATAGGTGTATTGTTACCAAAGATATTTTTATTGTTACACTCAGAGTTACACTTTACTTGCACTTTACACTCTTTGTTACACTAGTAGTCTACACTTAGTGTGGCTGCACTGGTATGAAATTGTCAATAATGTCAATAATGTCAATCATTTGTCAATTCAAATTTCAAACTAACGGAATTGAAAAGGTTATGGACAAAAGGGACAAAAGTGTTTAAAATTTAAAAACAAACTTTATTTTTTATTAATATTTTTGATATACTATTAGTAGCAGTTAGTGGTGTCAACCTTTGTGATACTATGGATAACGAAAGAACATTTATATCAGAGGACTATGAAGGACTTTTACTCCAATATAAAAGTTTGCGACAAGAATTAGATGTGGTAAAACAACAATTACACGACTCAACCAGACAGGCAAAGTTAAGCGAAACATTATTAAGAGATTATCAAAGTGAAATTGAACTCCTTCAAAATGGTGATCGTAATGAAAAAGAAAAATTGGAAACAAAAATTGTCAATCTTGAGGAGGCAATTAATAATTTAAGGTAATACCATTTACAATTTTTTAATTTTTTTTTTAATTTTAACGCTATACAGGTTGGCCCATTCTGAAAAATTAACAAATATTGAAGCCAAACTAATAAAGAAAGAACAAGAGAATGAGGACTTAAAAATTGAAATTGACCTATTAAAAAAGTCAAACTGTACAGAAAATGATGGTGAATTATCGATGGAGTTTGAAGAAGTATTAAGTTTAAAAAGTGCGAATGAGCTTCTTAAAAAAAGTTACGAAGAATTACTTGAACACTATGCATCCTTACAAAATCAGCATACAGAAGTCGAAATTCTTCTAGAAGTAAGAAATTTTATTAGTTATTCATGGTAGTATTAATAAACTTACTTTTAAATTCCAGCAACATAAAGAAGAAATATCTCAACTGAAAGAATCATTAGAAGTGAAAAGAAACGAAGTTGCAGAAAATACTGTCCTAATAGAGAAACTTAATGATGATTTATTTTGTGTCAGGAAAGAATTAGAAACCTATAGAAGCAAACCTCTAGATGAAGGTAGCAAGGGCAATTCTTTATTTGCAGAAGTGGACGATCGTCGTGTTTATCTGCAGAAGACTGTAAACAATATGAAGACTGACTATGTCCGAATAAAACAAGAAAAAATGCAATTTGTTAAACAGATATCTCATTTACGCAAAGTAAATGCCGATCTTCAAAGTATGTGGCGGAAAGATTTAGAACAAATTGATGAGGATAAGCAAATGGTTGTAACAAGTTTTAATTAAAAATAGATTTTGATTTTATGTTTAACAGAAATACTTTAGGTTGTAGATTCTCTAAATAATAACTTAAAGATTCTTCAGGATATGATTGATGAACAGAAAGCAGAACTGGAACAAAAGGCGGGGAGGTTAAATGACAATTTATCACCAGAATATCAATTCTATCAAGATGTGATTAAAAGTAAAACGTAATATTGTTGTATCTTTATTCAATTACTGTTTTATTACCTATATATTATTTTAGGAAAGAAGTATATGACTTACAAGAAAAGTTGTCGAAAAAATCCCTTGGTGAATATTTGTTAACAACATCACTAAACAAAGCCAATAAAAAAATTAGGCAGCTTAAATTAAAAGTAATGGAATTCGAGGAACAGAGGCAAAACTTGTCTGAAGAGCAGACCACTTCTTGTGAGCCAATTGTTGAACATAGACACAATCCTATTTATGGAATTGATAGGTACACCATATTGTTTTATATATATTACGGTTAAGGTCTGATGTCCGGTTAATGTCGACATTACCTGGTTAATATCGGGAATAACACACAACAAAACAACCAAAAACATAACCAAACCCAAACATTAACATGTTAATGTCGACATCAACCAGACATCGGACTTTAAACGTAACATATTATACACTCAGATGCAAAAAAACGCAACAGCAAAATTTTTAGTCAAGTTTAAAGTGCCACATTTTCTATTTTAGCCCTATTTTCATAATTTTTTTACCAAACTACCTATATAGATATATCTATTTTAATTGGTAAACTCAGTTTTTAAAAAAGAACTTGTATTTGGCTTATTATACAGGGTTAATCGAAGGGTTGTTTTTACCGTAACTTTAAATCACCCTGTGCATTAATTTTGTGAGTAAATTTTTCTTAAAGTTATTTTTCAGTTAGAACCATGACTTCTAAGCATTTTGTTTTGTGGCACATATCAATACATGCCTTGGTTAATTCTTAAGAACCAAATGAATTGAACTTACCACCAGCAATTTGCAATTTTTTCAATAGACCATTCCAGAACATGTGACTTTGACAGATCCGCCATTTTCTCTGGGAGACATACAAACCATTAATTTGCATTCATTTCTTTGTTTTTAGTCTTTTATAGTGTTATAGACATATTTTCTTTAATTCCCAATTTTCATTATCATATATTGCGTCACCGACAGAAGAATAATATTAAACATTTTTATGTAAAGTGGTTAGGCTTTCGGTCCAGGTTTAACTCATGGATTGATGTTTCAGATATTATTTAAAATTTATAATTTGGAAACTTTATACTATTGAAATGAACACATATTAGTACGTATTAAATCCCATGCTAAAATGGGTCGTGAGTTACTATACGTGTTAAAGTTTGGCCTTCACTGGGAATGGGTATATCGATTGGTTGGAAAAAAGATAGGATGAAGGTCCAGAGATCCTCAAGAAAACCACCCCCAAAGGTACATTTTTTATGTTTTTGCAATTTTCTCGGTAACTATTGATTTTTTGGAAAAATATCAAGAGGCCTCATTTAAATAAAAGAAAATTTCCTATCGATTGGTGTATACAAAGTTCATAATCACTTGATTAATAATCGAAGAGAACGGTAATAAAATTAGGATAAAAATAAAAAATGTGACGAGCTAGACTAATATTACCTATATTAATAAAAATAGAAATTAAACTTCCAATGATCTGATCATTTCGAAGAAAAGTAACTATTTTGAATGTTTCCAGTTATTTTTAAAACTAATTTCTTCCTTTCTATGACTTTGCAACGCTGCTATAAATTTTCAGCCGCACCGCAGCGCAGTACGCAATCATTATCGAACGCAATAAGTTGAATGACCAGAGTAGACGATGACCAAAATCCGACATATTAAGCTGTATATTGAGTCATACAGAAAACTCAGATACAGCTGAAACAGCAGAAATCGGAATCCCTCAATACTTTGATAGCGTAGTAGTCCATGGTGGTGGTTTGATACATCTTTTAAATCCCACTTCCGACACGATCTCTTTCGAAGACTATGTAAACAGATGTTTTTTGACATACATATTATCAGAATTCAAAAACACCCCTCAGTGGCACATAACGTGGGATAACTATCCCACGGGATTGATTGGAAAATGTCAATTAAGTCGGACACAAGAGAAAATCGTGGTACCAGTGCCAGGATCAAAATCAGTTCTACGACGAAAATACCTAAAAAATGGTCTGAATTTCTTCGGAACTTGGATAGATAAGCAACATTTTTTTTTTAATTTTCAAAGAATGTCGGTTATTCTGGACTTTTTTGAAAAAAGGTAAAGAGAAAATATGCTTTATTTATCGAGATCTACCAGCCCTGAAAATATTTACACTTATTTAAGACTCACCCTGTATATTAAAAGGTCACATTTTACATAAAAAATCATATCGTGGGCGTACAGCGAAAATCCAGTAAGTCACATTTTTGGTTGAATTGGATTAAACACACCACTATGTCCAGTTTTTCATGGTCTTTTACATGAAAAACCCATTCCAACAAGTCCAATTTCGGCATCCTTATAATATAAGGATGCCTACTTAATGGTTTTTTCATGTTAAAGACCGTGAAAAACTGGACATAGTGGTGTGTTTAATCCAATTCAACCAAAAATGTGACTTAGTGGATTTTCGCTGTACGCCCACGATATTATATTAAAGATAACACAACTCAAATTAGCGTCGCTAATATATCATATATGCGATTAAATTTTTCATTTTCTTATAGTTTTAATTTTCTAATTATTTTTTTATTAAACGCTAACAAACCTGCATCTATTTTAAGTTTTAATAATATTTAGTTCTGAAAGTTAGTTCTTTCTTTAAGTACTATTATAAGGGAAGGATAAAATATAGATTAATTAATTCACAAAGATTAATTATGTACACAAATAAAAAATAGTAAGATTTCAGGACTTTATCATTAACAGTAGCAACGCTGGCCGTATTCCGAAAACACGTTGAGAAGACAGTTAGCAGGTTTACCTCCCATTCTAAATTTTTAGGCGGGATTCGTTTTGTCGCTTCTCTCGATTGTTTTTCTCTGGTTTTACTTACTGGAACCTTGGACTAATGTGTTTACATTTGGACAACGTGAAAATGAATTGGGTTGTGACCATTTCTGGAGGATGCATCCACATTATCCTAAAAAAGCGGATCGGCGCATCGGCGTAACGATCTTGAAACGATTTCCAGTAATTCTATTGGCTGAAAAATTCATCTGTCAGAAATTTTATCTGTCAAAAATTTCAGCCAATAGAATTACTGGAAATATATTCAAGGGGGTTACGCCGTTTCTAGGATAGTGTGGTTGCACCCTGGACTGTTACAGTAGGCGCGTTTGGTATTCACGATATCGATCGTTCGTTTATGACATCCAGATGTAAAGCCAAGCCCGCACTATAGACGGGTGGAGGGAAACTTGTCGGGTAGAGGGTGAAGGTTAATGGGTAGAGGGTAAATATACCTTGTATGCAGTAGTGGACGGAAAATTATTAAAACAATAACCAATATAATCAAGTTCATTTGCAAATTGTAGCTCCAGTGAGTGTCTTTAGTATCATGCCCCTTTCAAAATTTGCCAGAAGGTGTCTGCTCTGTGACAATTCTTATGTGAATTTTGTAAATATGGAAAATAAGAAGATGTGGGTGTATGAGTATAACTTGCATAGAGACCATGATGGAGAATTTTTGCGAGTTTACAAGAAAATGCAAAATTACCCTGACAAATTTTTTAATTATGCACGTATGAGTGTAAAATCATTTGATTTTCTACTTAATAAAGTTCAAGAAAAATTAGAAAGGACGTCTACAAACTTCAGAGAAGCAATTTCTGCAGAACAACGCTTGTGCATTACAATTTTTCTTCCATTTTTAGACCAAAACTACTTTACGCCTGGCTGAAAATAGCGAACACGACTGATACTCAAGCGGCTCGCTTGGCGAGTTGCTTTGTGGCTTAAGTTGGTGGGGGATTGCACTGCGGCTGGTTTGGTTAAAATCGCATGTTACGGAAACATACCTCGCGGGTTACTTGGAGGATCGCTTGGCGGGTCGCTTGGCGCCTCGATACCCACTACCCTTCAGGTAACTTGCACTGCGGCCTCAGCTTAAGGGAAGTAAATCTCAACCGTTCGGTAAATAAAATCATAGCAATCGGACGGTGATCTTTTTGCTCGGAGAATTTTGACGGAGCAAACAGATTAATTTGAATTAACGAGGTTAAATTTCCAAGTAATTACTCTTATTTTTGTTGCTTAATGCAAAACCACGTACAAAACTCAAAAAATAAATTACTGGTCCTTTTGTCTGTGAACGTTGAAAGATTTTAATTGGGAATTGGGATTTCAAACTTGTCACTTTTCCCTTAGCGATCCGAACATTCCAAACCGTTCGGTAATTTCAGGTTACTCCATTCAATCCTTTGATAAAAAGACTAAGGAAGGAGCATATCAAAAATCTTAGGTACACCGCGATGGGCCTCAAATATGGCCGACTTAAATTCCGGTTTATCAGTGCCGTTCTAATTTTATTTAAAAAATGTAAAACTATGATGTAGGGTAGACGTCGGGTAGA
>NW_022146123.1:0-3153 GCF_002938485.1 Sitophilus oryzae | reverse complement strand
GCATCGGCGTCCGTTTGTCGTTCATCGTTCCGTCAAACCAATAAAATTGAAATACGATCTGTCATTTTTGAAATAAACCAATAAAACTGGTTAAAAACAACAAGTGACGACGCATGACGAATTTATATTTAAACCCATCCATAGTTAACTTAAAAATTATTAGAAACTTTTTTTAGTAAAATAAATAAATTGGTATGGGACGTCATCTGCTTTTCTTCTGTCATCGTCTGTCGAAATCTTACCTGAGAAAAAAAAACAGAGTATAGCAAGGTACAACTTGCCATACTAGAGCCGTTTGGTATACAAGGAATGTAATGTGGCTAGCACTACGCTTCAACCGCCTATTATTACCTCAGGATTGTGAATCCCAAGTACTCATTTAAGGCTGAGTTGACCTAGGTACCCAAACTATTTTTATTTTAATAAAAATAGTCGGCTGATGAAATGCCGGGTGTGGGATTCGAACCCACTACCTTGAGATTGGTAGACAAGAGCCTGTACCTCTACGCCACCGGGCATCTTGAGATGGAATTTAAAAATGTAAACAAACCCTTAATTTTTAAATAAACAACTGTAGTGTTATCTATTTTAGTTATTATGAAAACGGTTTTTTTTAATGGGACAATTTTTTTCTGAAATAAAATAATCTGTTATTAATACGTAAAACATTTTAAAGCAAATAGTACAAGATACAGGAATCATAGTTATATCGATGTGAATTTATTTAATAAGTATCGATAATGAATTTGTTAAAAACACATCCCTAGTTTTGTCGACACCTATAATAATTTAATTGCCTCCGACGCAAATTTTTTGTCGACCAACGAAAAATGTATTTTAACGTTGACCAATTTTTGCGCTGAAATATTTATGTTGGCGCGAAGCAACATTTGTGTTTCGATATTTATTAATAATTATTTGCAATATAAATAAAATATAATTTTTGTAAAACGCTTGTTTTTGTATGGAATAAATATTTCATTTGGGTCAATTTACTTTTACAATAAAAAATAACGCAAATTCGGTAGAGTTGATTTTTTGTTATAGAACTTTCATTTCCTAACTTTTTGAATCTGAATTTTCTTTGACCAGTCAAATGAAACTTTTGATTGGTTTGAGGTATCCTAATTAATTAGGATACATTATATCTTGGGATATTAATTAGGATACATTATAACTTGGAGCCTGAACCATACAGCTCTTAGACTTTACCAGGCTGTGGCACTGATACAAAATGTATTCTTTCGTTGCTTCTTTCGATTCACAAAATCTACACATGGATTCGTGGATTGATCCCATGATGCTTTGCAAAATGAAGAAAATTATGTTATGGATTTGATTTCAAATGGAAGGTGATTGTCCATTTTTTCGAGTTGTATACTATTGAATTTTTAACTAACTCTGAGCGTGGGGTGGGTAGATAAAGATCTTGCTCCGCGTTTCTGAGTGGATAAGCGTGAGATGGCCTTTCTTGAGAAGCTGATACATGCTTACGTATTAAGCAAACGGATTCAAATATAAATAAGGAATATATTTAATTTTTTAAAAAAGTCCTGGCAATGAGCTCTGATGTTTAGTCCCAGTGAATATCGAACAGCTCTCTTCTGGAGCTTGAAAATGCGGCCAAATTGAGCGTACAACACGTACCCCAGAATGGAAGGGCATATCTGAGGTGCGACTCAAAAAGTGCATAATTAAACAGTTGTAGTCACTGACAAGTTAAGCTCCTTAGAAACAGATCTTAATGCAAAACAGGCAGAGCTTAATTTTTTCGACAAAGCGTCTATATGGTGAAGATTTAATGGTGATTACGTCATTTGATATAATCCTATGAAGTGCCGTGACGTCCTTGTTGCTCCAAGTGAAGCTGGTGTCGTCCGCAAAAAATACCTATTTTACTACTGCTGTGTATGTTAGCAATGTCGTTAATAAAAAGAAGAAACAAAATAGGGCCTAGTACTGAGCCTTGCGGTACTCCACATTCTTGGATTGCTATTGTTACAACATGGTATCCACCCTCACAAGTTGACTTCTATTGCTCAGATACGACTTAAACCATTCGAGAGATGTTCCCCTGAATCCATAGTACTGCAGTTTATTAATTAGGATCTTATGATTTACACAGTCGAACGCCTTAGAAAATCACAGGAAATTGTTACTGTAGAATAATGGTTTTTAGGCTGGAGTGAACTTTATTAAGGAGGGAAAACAGCGTCATTTGTGGATTTGTTGCTTAGAAATCCAAACTGATGTTCAGTAAGTAATTTATACTTAAACAGAAAAGATACCAGGCTTCTTGTAACCAACCTTTCTATGATCTTAGATAGCGTTGGAAGTAATGCAATTGGGCGATAGTTAGAAGCTTGATCTTTGTCTCCTCTTTTATGCAGAGGAATGATTATTGCCGTTTTAAGATATTTTGGAAAAATACCATTTTGGCATGACATGTTTATTAAAGTAGTTAAGTGATTCAGAGTGCTTTCCGACTTTCGAAAACACTTTTAAAGTTAGCCCGTCGCGCGTCGGTCCCAGATGAGGCTTTATTTTTGATGGTATTAATTCTACTGCTAAGCTCTTCTAAAACTACGGACGAAAAAAAAGAAACTATGTAAGTTTACATTATCATCAGAGAGATATGAAAATGCTATGACTGTGCCACGCCCGCTATGCCTGCGTCCCTCTCTGCTTCTCCAGTGGACGATCTCTTATTCCCTGATCCAGAGTTGTCCAGCACTACGGGTTACACATTTGGGTATTCCCAGTACTTGATCTGAGTCAGTATAGCATTACGATGAACGATGATCCTTGCCTTTCTCAGTACTAGATCTGAGTCAGTATAGCATTACGATGAACGATGATCCTTGCCTTTCCCAGTACTAGATCTGAGTCAGTATAGCATTACGATGAAAGATGAGCCTTGCCTTAATAGTTCGTCAGCTTTTTCGTTGCCTTGGATGTCGCTATGGCCCGGCACCCAGAATAATTTTTAAGTTCATCCAGTCATTCCCAAAAGAGTCTCCTGACGATAGATTTTAAGATCATTTGCGACCTTCACAGGATCTATTGTTGTTCTTTTTTTATCTCTGGTACTGTCTGTTTCTCCAGCGGACGGTCTGTTTTCCTTGTTAGCTCTTCGATTTTTAGGACTATGCG